>NW_006300036.1:3935140-3940384 GCF_000327345.1 Myotis davidii | reverse complement strand
GAATGTGGGCCCAGTGTGTCTGCATAGTCTTAGTCTATTTTTTTCCCAAGGAAAAATGGATATCTGATTATTTATTTATTATTGTGGTAAAATAGACATAAAATTTACCTGTCTCTCTTTCTATCTCTTTTATGATAGCTGTCCTTATGGGTATAAAGTGGCACCTCAGCGTGGTTTTGATTATTGTTTCCCTAATGATTAGTGATTCTGTGCATCTTTTCATGTGCTTATTGACCGTTTGTATATCCTTTTAGAGAGATGTCTATTCGTGTCCTTTGCCCATTTTTTAAGTAGGATTATTTGTTTTTGAGTAGGGTCAGAAACCTGATTTGTTTAATGGTCACACCCAAATGTTAAATATTGGTTACTAGGTAAACTTTTCTTAAAAAAAGACTGTGAAAAAACAGCAACAACAACAAAAACTGTGGCGGTCAAACAAATCCTGTCAGGTGGTGGCTCCGGCCTAGTGCTGCCTCGGCCTTAGCCGGGTACGGAGGCTTTGAGGTGTGTTGTCCAGGAAACAGAGCACTCACTGTTTAACATGCAGTGCTTTCCAGAGTCCCATTGGCTTCCCTTTTATCACCAGAATCCATACACCTCACCTGCGCTTTACAACAATGGAAGCCAAGGACATACCTGACTTTGGCTAAAGGAGGGCCTCCTTGGTGAGGAGTCAGAGAAAACTTCCCATGAACCGAATGTGAAGCATTAAAGACCTTTGTCCCACTGCACAACTTTTCACTGAAGAATATTCCTTCACACTCGTTCATTGTTTACAAGAGGAGAAAACAGCACATTAATGTGAAAGTGCATTAACGAGGGAATTCAAGGAGTCGGCCACCACCTCAGTGCTGACCTCTTCCAGCCCCGCTGGCAAAGGTGCTTCCCGTGGGCTCCGTGGAAACGCCCTGGTCCGGAAGGTCCCAGGATTGATGCCTGCCCCCTGCTTCTCTTTTTCTGGGTGAACTTCTGCTCTGAGCTTTGCTTTTGTCCCCTATAAGATGGGCTTAATAATACCTTCATGAAGAACTAAAAGCTTTTTCTTTAAAGTGGAAGTGTTTTTTTAAACATAATGTTCTGTGCAGTGCTTGCTTTTAAACTCTCATTTTTCCATGTCCTCCTGGATTGGGGCGAGCATGGGAGTGGCTGACACACACAGTGGTGCTTGGGTGGGCCTAGCTGAGTGTTGTAACTGGGTGCCAAGACCCCTGGACCTTGCCCTCTGAAGGCCAATGAAGTTTTTTTTAGGCTGTAATCATTACTGTCCTTGACATTTCCTACTTGGCAGCTCGCATGCCTCCTCCTGGCTTTCTTGAAAGCCACGGCCATCCCTCTCTGACACATCCCTGGCAAAGGCGCTGCTGTGGTTAGCCAGCGTGGCCCTGGCCTTTGCAGCGCCCACCACCACAAGCTCAGTACTTGCTTCTGAAGCTCCTGTCCACAACTGCTCAGGGCTGACAGGTGTCTCCCCACCAGCAAGCACACTTCTCCAGGCCAAAGTCTGAAACTCTAGCAAATTATAGGCCCTTCAAAGGAGGAAACAGTCTCCCAGGCCCTGGCAGGACATTTGAGGGCCTCCAGGAATCTCTGGATCCCAGGGTAGGGAGCAGTGTTCTAGGATCCCCAATAATACAAACCAGGTGGGCACGTGACAGACAAAGCTAAGGCCTTAACCCATCCGGACCCTCTCCTTAGCCATATCACTTTAGGAAAGTTTATCTTCTATCTTATCAATAGGACAAGAGGGCTAAATGAGATCTCAAACTTAAAGTGCCTGGTATTCAAGAGGAACTTAACCAAAGTTAGTTCCTCAACAGCTTTGAGGTAGAGAAAAGTAACAGAGACAGGGCCATGAAGTGTTTGCCAGGTACCGGCCAGAGATGCCACCTGCACATTCTTCATGTCCAAGGAGCCAGGGACTGGGAGGGGCCCAAGCACGGGGCATCCTCAAGCCATCCAGTGAGTGTCCTCTCCATAGAGGGTGGCTCCTTGAGAGGTGGGAGGGTTGTGTCATACAGGCCCACTCTCTCTCCTTCGGCACCACGTCTCCTAAAAGGCTTAGAAGCTCTTGTACAAATACAACTGCTGGGTGTGTACCCAATAGCCAAATTGTTCCAGAATGGGTATGAAGATTGGGGTCCTCGCTGTGCCTTTCCACACAAATGGCCATTGCTATAATTATGCAGGGCTGAGCCTGTGGAGAAAATTGTGTAACTGTGCAAATTAGGGCCATGTCAAATTCATGGCGTTCAAAATCAGTAAACCCTTAATGATCCTTTTGCCATGGCTCAGCCCCTTTTCCTATTTCCCCCAGCTGTTCTTCCAAACCTTAACCCTTTTCCACAAGTTCCCTAACTTACCTCTGCCCCATCCCCTCTGCACGTGCACTGGCTTCCCCATCTCCAGGAAAGCTGGTGTTCCAGGTATTGACTTTCCCGTTCCCACCCTGCATCTTCAAAATTGTCCACTTTGGCACCAATCTGTCCCTCCTCTGCTCCAGTCCGAAAAGAACAGAGATATTTCTTTCTTTTCATGGGCATCCGCTCTATAGTGGACTCCCAGTGTCTCTTCTTCTGGCTGAGAAACCAAAACTGCCTTTTTGGAACCATCCTCTTCTGTTCTTAGTCCATGTGGTGCGTTAATATTGATCCCACTCCAACTCCTGCTCCAGAGGTGGACATGTGACCAGTTTGAGGCCATTCAAAATACCCCATCTCCCTGGCCATGGTTAACAGGTAAGAATGGACACATAAATGAAACCTGCACAATCGGAGTTAATCCAGAGAATCTTGGTAGAGCCACTGGTTGAGATATATCTAGTCTATTTATTTTATTGAGACTGTAGGCCTTATGGACCCCATAATGATGAAGATAGTGGGCACCATGTTTGCTATCACATGAGTGCAGAGAGAGAGAGAGAGAGAGAATACCCTGAAAATATTTTTGTTATCTTTGGAGGTAGCCATGCCAGGGTTTTTCTTTTCTTTTTTTCTGTTACATAAGTTGCTCTTTCTCTCTTAAGCTGGTGGGTTTCTCTCACTTGCAACTAAAAAGAACGGAAGGAAAACACACTCTCTTCTAGACTGTAAATATCACTAGGAAAAGACCATAACTGTATGTGTTGTTCATTCCCAGCATTTAGGTCAGTGCCTAGCACATAGTAAGGTGTCAATAAATAGTTATTGACTAATCCTACCTGTGACTAGTGTTGATTTTCCCATTTCTTTACTTTGCCTCTATCTTTATTCCTTTATAATTTTAATTCCTTTGTTTTAAAACCTCTCTCTTCCACAGATAGTATATATGTTCAAGTCCCCCTAATTCTCAAAATAAAATCAAGCACATATCAACAAAATAAAACATCTTCCTTCACTATGACATCTCTTCCTAGCATCCTGACCTAATTTCCCAACTCCGTTGAGCTTTTCAAAAGCATTTTCTTCACTCATTGCAACTTGACTTCTGTTCCAACTAGTTATCTCAGTGGTTCCTGACATCACTGACATGAAAACACATAGTCAGCACTCTCTGTCAGTCACTCATTACTATTCGCACAGTTGATCGATCTTCCTCCTTCTTAGGAGGCAGGGTGTCCCTCAAAATCTCCCAGACTCCACCCTCTGGATCTCAGCTCATGGCCCTTCTGCCTGAAAGTTCTACTGGAATTCTAGTCTCCTATTCAACGCAGAGCATTTGGAATTCTCTTCTTGCATTGGAACTTCAGCCGTACAACAGTGTCCTGTCTCTCCTTGTCCTTTGTAATTTGCCCCAGAAAGCAAAGTAGATCAGGCCTGTGTCACACTCTGTCACCCAGTGTGTCGAGGGCCCACACTAATGTCACGATTTGAACGTCAGAGTTATACCAAGTATAGGAAGGCCATTGTGACTGGCTCATGGGTGCCCAAGGCTGCCACTCTTAGCTTGATAATTTTCAGAGGCCAGTCTCCTAACGCAGCCCTTTAGGTATTTAACTGGGAGTATTCTCTACAACCTCCAGGATCAGGTTAGAGATAGTTTTCATTTTATGTTGGCTAATGTACTATTACCAAAGGCCATTTCAAGAAAGGACCATGAAATGAGGTGCCTTGTCACACAGATTGGCGAGCCCCTTGGGTATTAATCCTGGCTGCTTCTGATGACCTGACAAACAGTAGGAGATTCCAGGCATCTAAGTAGAAAATTACAACTTCATCCACATAACTAGAGAATGAATTATTTAATTTATACAGGCTTAAGAGAGAAATGATCTCTGTTCATCCTGCCAAGCTTTGGAAAACAATGGAGTCCTCCAGTGGCTACATTCATTTTATTTATTCATTCAGCAAATATTTGGCAAGCACCTATTACCTCCTGCGAGTAGTTTATTACCCACATAGGGACAAAAATCATGCAGATACATAGCTTTAATAAAATGTGGCATTAAAGTTCAAATGGGTTTTCTTCTGTTAAAAGGCTGCAAAGAGCCTTAGAAGTAAGAGTTAAGTCAACAAATGTGAAGTACTTATTTAATCTAGTCAAACATCAGGCCATTTCCTTTAGGGATGGCTAGACTTATCTCTGTATCAGAGCCTAAAACAGTAGCCTGGGGTGGACCCTGGCAACTGGAATTTCAAACAATGTCCCTTAGTCATTCTGACTACCCCTAGGTTTAGACATCATTGATAAATTCCAACCTTTGCCTTCAGAACTGGACTTCACATCTCAGTGTCATTTGATAGCGTCCCCTACTTGAAAATGGTCATCTCTAGATGCTCTAACTGCACTCCCTCTGGTTCACTCCTCTCTCTGTGGCTTTTCTCAGTCCCTTACCCTGTGTACTCCTTTTCTACCAGCCATGGAAGAGTTTTCTATGGCTGTCATAAGCTTTACACTTATTGGCTTGAAAGAATGCAAATTTATTATTTTATTGATCTCAAGGTTAGAAGTCTCACTGGGCTGAAGTCAGGGTGTCAGCTGGGCTACGTTTTTTTCTGGAAACTCCAGGGAAACCTCTGTTTTCTTGACTTCTAGAGGCGCATGGGCCTCACCCATCTTCAAAGCCAGCAATGGCTTGTCAAGTCTTCCTAACATCTCATTATTCTGACCATGCTTTAAAAGTCACATCTCTGTCTTAGACTCTCCTCTACTTCCTTCCTCTCCCACTCTTTTTTTAAAAAATATATTTTATTGATTTTTTACAGAGAGGAAGGGAGACGGATAGAGAGTTAGAAACATCGATGAGAGAGAAACATCGATCAGCTGGTT
>NW_006300036.1:3922961-3935128 GCF_000327345.1 Myotis davidii | reverse complement strand
TATCCACTGAGCCAAACTGGTTAGGGCATCTCTCCCACTCTTAAGGACTCTTCCATTCCTCTGTTTTCAAAGTCAGCAACACGGGGCTGAGTCCTTCTCACACTGCATGACCTCCTCTTCTGTCTCCCTCTTTCACTTTTAAAGACTTAATGTGATTACATTGGGCCCATTTGGGTAATCTACAACCACCCCCCACCCCCCCTATTTTAAGTTCAGCAGAAGAACAACCTTAGTTCCATCTGCAACCTTACTTACTCTTCGCCATGTATCCTAACCTCTTCCCAGGTTCTGGGGATTTGGACATGGATGTCTTTGGGGGGCATGGTTCTGCTGCTGCAGGCCCCTTTACTGCGGCTGTTCTCTAGCCCTCTCTTTGCAAACTCAGACCTTCAGGGGCCAAATAGGTGGTGTGAGTGAAAATGGACAGGGAGACAGAGAGGTGAGCTGGATGCCCCTTTTAAAGGGGAAGTAGTTCATCAGGCCTGGCCAGTTATCACTATGAGAATATGGCCTCAGTGTTGCCAGATACTCTGATTTTTTTTCCAGAAAATCTCAAACTTTAAATTTCCTCCTTTGTTATATCTCCCAATTTTTAAATGTTGGCAATGCATTTAAATATTTAAAAGCAGTATGCAGGCCAAGCAAAACATATCTACCACTCTATTGGGCCTTGAGCTGCTCATTTGTGATTGCTGCTCTGTATATTCCCCTAAGGATTCAACTCCCACCTGGACTATGCATGATGACTCCCAAACCTATATGTCCATCTAGACCTCTCTGAGGAGCTGAGAACATCTCCAACCACATTCTCAACAGCCACACGGACTCATGCACAAATCTGCTTCTCAAGCCTAAAACCTGGGAGTTCCTTACTTTATACTCCAGTGGTCACCAAGTCCTGCAATCTGTCCCCTCCTTTTCACTTTACTGGGGACCTCAAGTGCCTCTTTCCTGGATTATAACACTTTTTACTCATTTCTTAGGATCTATTCCTTCTTCCTGATCCCAGCCTAAGCCCTCAAATACAACTAAGATCACATTATCTTATCTAAGATCACATTCAACGTAATGTCCTTCAATGGCTTTCGGTAACCTACAGGGTGAAGGTCAATGATCATAGTATGATATTCCAGGCCTCTGAAGTTGTGACCCTATATGACCTCTCCAACGTCATTTCTTAACACTTTCCAGTTGCTCTCTGGCATTCTAGTATTACAGAATATTAATTGCAATTCCCTGTATACATTCCCTGTATACGTACTCTCTGTTCCCTTTGACTGGAATGCCCTTCCCCACTGATATACCTAGAGACCAATTCATCCTTAAACCAAACTCAGCGCCTACTCTGTGAAATGTTCCTGACAGCCTTTCTGCAGCTCTGCACCCCAGCTATCACTGTGCTTTGCTTATGCATTTCTTTGCACTTGTCTCATGTGGCTTTAATTACTTGTTCACGTGTATGTCTCCCATCTTTGTATCTTATCATCTTTGTATCCTGAGTACTGAACAGAAGGTCCTCACAACTGACGTGCCTAATAATAATATTTCTGAATGAACACATGAATGAATGAAGAAGCCATGCTAGGCAGATGGCATCTATCCTATTTATAATCAAAATTGCCCTGAGGAGTTGTAATTCTTTGATGAGCTTCTCATTCCTCTCTTCAAATAAGTTTCTATCTTCCGCCAGCTGCAGAAGCTCTTTGACTGATTTAAAATGCAGAATTCAAAATTAGCTGCCAAGAAATGCCACTTCATTTCCTTCCTAGAATAACACAATTTTCCACATGACCCAGACAAAAAGAGCAACCCTTGGCTAATGTTTCATAAAAAGGGCATTTTAAAAAATATAGAGTTTTATTGGTTTTAAAGAGGACGGGAGAGGAAGAGAGAGATAGAGACATCAATGATGAGAGGTGAACCATTCTTCAGCTGCCTCCTGCACACCCTGAATGGGGATTGATCCTGCAACCCAGGCATGTACCCTGACCAGGAATCGAACTATGACCTCCCTGGTTCATAGGTCAATGCTCAACCATTGAGCCACACTGGCTGGGCAAAAAGGGGCATTTTTCAGAGGAAAAGAGGTTAAACTAGAATAGATGTTAGCTTTGCTCATTGCCAGTGTTCCCTATGTGTTCCTGTCCAGCTGTGAAGGCTCTTTCCTATCTAGATGCAGAGGGCAAGGCCACTCCAGGACAGGCTTTTAATCCCATGGTGACATCACCTCAGGAAGTGCCAGGACCCTGTGAACCTTGCAGGCTCCTGCAACATAGTCATAGATCTGGGCAAAGACCACAACTTACAAGGCATTTATCTCTCAGACACAGAGCAGATTAGTCATCTTTCTAAGAATGGAAAGAGCAGGCACAAAGGGGCACTTGTCTTGACAAGGAGCCGGGCCAGCCACACCCACAGATGGGCTGGGAGAGTTAGACTGAAGACTGGCCTCAAGGGCAGTCCTACGGGCGCTCACAACCTGCCCAACTGTAGTCGGGCAGATACCAGGGGCAAAAAGTAAAACCCAGCTTCTGGATCCACAGTTATCAGACATCCCTTTCTTGATGTCCGAGGCTTCCTCTTCTCCTGTGTCCCTGGTTATATAACCTCCCCCTGATCCTTAAGGGAAAGGGATGAGGAGGAAGAGAATGGGCATCCACTGCATACTGATCTGAGCCAGGAAGTGTGTTAGATGCTTCCCTTTTTTGACTTGTTTTCATTTTATTTGCATTCTTAAATCTCCATTTTACAAGTGAAAAGACTGAGGATCAGTCAGGCCAAGCAACTTCCTCAATTCTGCACAAACAGTGAATGATAAAGGGCCAAGATATTATTCCGGGTAGATGTTATTTTAAAAACTTGCGTGTTCCACTTATTGATGCTGCTAATAGAGGGAAATAGCTGTGAAATCTAATTTTTGTGCTGGTGTATCAGAATAGACAGTTTAGGTCAGTCCATTTAATGTATGATTTCATTGGGCTAATGTGTCCAGAGCCTTTTCAGGCCAGCATTTGGGCACTCAATCAACACACATTATGTGACAGGACTGCCAGGCTGATTCAAAGGGGTACGTGACCAAGTCCCTGCCTGCTGGGAATTCAAGGCTATCTGGTGAGACAAGACAGCAAGGAGCAGCACTGAGCCCTGTGGCAGCACAGGAGCTGCTACCAGCGCGTCAGCAATTCTGGGCATTTATACCATGACACCTACGACCGTGATAATCTCATGGGAGACACACTCCCCTGGGTGTTTGTGCGGCCACAGCTGTCACTTCTCTTTTGCTGACCCAAGAAAGTGTGTTATATTTCAAGTAACTGAGAGAGTGTGGTTAAGGGGACTACTTGAATCCAAGAGGATCTTGGGTATTTTAATTTATTAATAACAAAGTACCAGAGGCAACCTCACAACAGAAGACAGTAGTACATCATATGTTTAGAGCTACTATGCCCGAGAGTCACTGCAGGGCACAGCCAAATGTCTAATGTAGATAGAACATGCTGAGAGCTGAGAGGAGGGGGAGCTCAATGAAACTGGGAATACTTGGGATGTCTTATGCAAAAGAGCGGATGATGCGGATTCAGTGTCAGCATGGTGCCCGACGCGTGGAGGAACAATGTCTGAGAGCCCTTCCCCAGTGCAAGGGGAGCACACAGGTCACCCACTCCCTCTCTTCCTGCAGACATGTTATCTGGGTTAGAGAATCAGGTGGAGGGGGCGCAGAACTCTCAGAGAGACTCAATGTTTTTCTAAAGGAGCTGCTTGATTTCTTAGTCTGGATTATACATTACATTGAATAGCCTAAAAACCATTTCCTTAGCCAGAAGCTGGAGAATTGGAGGAGCGGGGACCTGGATTGATACGAGATAAAGTAAAGGAGTTACATATTCTCTATCCTAAGTGGAGTGTGAAATAAATGTTGTGACTCCATTATATTTATACTAGGGGCTCAGTGCACAAATTTGTGCACCTTGAAAGGAACTGTGGTCCTCTCTCTGCTGGCAGCCCCACTCCTGCCGCCACGGCTCCCATGTGCTGACAGGGCCGGCCCCGGTCTCGTACCCGCTGACTGTGATTGGGGCCGGCGCCAACAGCAGGTGCGAGTGGGACCAGCACCATCAATGGGCAGCTGCTGCCCTATCGCCCCTCAGGAGGAGGAGGAGGTGGAGAAGCCCTCAGGAGTGATTGGGGCCAGCAGCCGCAGCTCGCACCGGCTGATTGCACTGAGCAATCGGACCGGTGTCAGGCGCCGGCAGCAGGAGTGAGCCGTGGCTCCCAGCAGGTGTGAGCACCAGGTGGGACCGCAGCACACAGGAGCAAAGAATTTTCAGTAACCACCAGAGATGACAGTGACCAGCACTCTGCCTTGGTCTGGTGCTCCTGTTCACCTGCTTCATCATCCCCCCTAAATCGGACACCTACCATGTTCTGCACTCTGCCACCTGCTGCACACACCCGCCATGTTCTGGCACGCCCCCTGGTGGTCAGTGCATGTCATAGTGACCCATTGTTTGTTTGGTCGTTTGGTCTATTTGCATATTAGGGTTTTATATATATAGATTGTTATTTGCTGGTTCAACCTTAGTAAATCAATTATTCTGTTATAATTCACTACAGTAGCATCCATTCCTAATTTTAAAATTAAAAATAACTTAGGAAATTATAAGTAGGAGAAATATGGCAATATGGTAGCAGTAATCTCCAAAAACACTGTCACAAACATTAATAAATATTAGAAACATTTGCATTTACGTGAAGAACAGGACACCATGCAACCTTTCTTGAGACCATTATCAATGCAATAACATCAGAAAAATAAACAGAGGTTTAAATATTGGCACTAACGAGGCAAAACATGTCTGCTTCAAACCACTTTTGAATTACTGGAGAAAAACCTATTTCAGTGTTTTTCAAAGTGTAGTTAGAAATGGCTTGTGATTTCAAAAGGAACATCTACACGATAATCTTATTCATTTTCATCTCACAAATCTTTATCATATTTATTTATGTTGAATGCTTACTAACATATTTGCTAACTCCTTTGTTCATTATTGCTTCTTATATCTTCCTTCTCATGGGCTCACTTTCTTATTGAAGTACATTTAAAAAATATTTCTCTTAGTGAGGGGCTGACTTGACGATCTCTCTGCCTCCCTCACTCTTCCGAAGAACATAACTTGAAGTGGGTTTGTAGGTTGACAGATATTTATTCTGAGCTTTTGAAGATATTATTCTGTGATCTTCTAGAATCTATGTTTGCTGATAAAAAGCCAATCTAATAGTCATCCTTTGTAGGTAACTTTTTTATCTGATGCACTGAAGGTTTTCTCACGCATGCTCTTTGATGCTCCACAGTTTCTCTCTGCTGTATCTGGTGTACATTTGCTTTTATTCACTTTTCCATGGGCGTGGCGTACTTTTCAAAAAACCAACAACTCATGTTTCTTTAATTCTGGGAAATTTTCAGTCATGGTTGTTCTGAAAATTGAATATCTACTGCTCTCTCTTTGATATATTTTATGTCTTCTCATTTTATCCTACACATTTTTCATCTCTCTGGGCCACATTCCTAGTTACTTATTCAGTTCTCTTTTCCAGTTTTTAAATTCTCTCTTTATAGGTTACTATGCAACAATAGTCTGCGGTTTCTCTGCTCCATCAATGTGTATTTTGTTTCTAGAATTTTCATTCGGCTCTTCTCCCAATCTTTCCATATTCTCAACATTTAACTTTTGAGGATGGATTACTTAGTTTTTGGTTCTTAAAGTGCTGATTTTTCCATTTTGTTGTATTTTCCAACTCTTCCTTCATGATTGTTGATTTCCTCATGTGATCTGTAATTTTTTAAATATCACTTTTAGAATTTTTTTCCTAGGGAGAGCATTGGGTTATGGAGATATCACCATTATATGGTTTTCCATTTATATCTGACAAAGGAGTTTAGTCTTGACAAGTTTCTCTGTTAATTCCTTTGCTTGAGTTTTCAAACCATACATTGTGACCTCACATCTGTGTGAGTTTCAGACATGGGAACATGATTTCTCAAGCTGTCTTTTTTTTTTTTTTTAAGCATGTGCCCCTCTCCTTCTCCCCCCTCTCCCCCAACACACACACAGAGCCCAGCCCTTACCAAATGACTATCTTCTTTCCTCTTATTGGCCAGGGATGGAGGTTGGAGTTTTTTTCAGTACCCATTTCATTGATACTCAGTTTTTAGGCTCTAGTATAGGATATTTAAACATTGGAGTCAATATCTTCATCTGTGGTCTGAGCCAGTAACCAGCATCAACCACCAGACATGTGAGTAATAATGCTTCCAGTTGATACTAGCTCCCTCCATGGAGTCACTCCCGGATGTTTAGTGTTCCCATCTGAGGCTCTAGACATCTTATTGCAGAAACAGGCCATTTCTACTCTTACTTGTTTGAATTTGTGAACGGTGAAATCTCTGAACTTAATAAACTGGTTGTTTTAAGAAGCTAAGTTTTGAAGCAATCTGTAATGCAACAATAGATAACTGGAGCAGGCCTATCCTCATCAAATATTAAGAATGTGATGGTTAAAACCATAAGACTCTATTGCAGTGTACAATCAGCTGGACAAAAATTAGAGAGCCTTACAATATAATTGTGGCAAAGACGTAGGGCAATCTCATACACTGCTGTTGGAAATGAAAACTGGTCAACCATTATAGAAGACAAATCTAGCAAAATCTAGTAAAATTGCCCATGCACATGCCTAGTGACCTCAGTACTACTCATAGCAATATAGCCTAGAGCAACTCATTTGTCCGTTTGAAGATATGCATCAAAAATACTCATTGCAAAACTATATGTCATAGCAAAAACATTTAAAGCAACGTAAGTATCCAGCAAAACAAGAATGAATAAATAAACAGAGGTAAATTTACATGATTGAATTCTAAGTGGGAGAGAAAATGAATTTGAGTTACAAACTTCAACATGGGTGAACCTCGGGAGCATAAAACAAAGAGGAGGAGGAAATTGCAGACACATCTATAAATATGACATGGTTTACCACAAGCTCTAGATGCATATTACCTCAGCATAGTGGTGAATAGCAAAGATTATGATGCCAGAAACTAACTGGGTTCAAATTACACATACAAACCAACTGTGTGCCCTGGGGAGAGTTACCTATCCCCTTTGGGATTTACTTTCCTCATTAGGGAAAATGGGGATAATAATAACTAAAATAACATTACCTGTGTCATAGAAGATTGTATGAAAATTTAGCCCTCTTAAAGCCCTTAAAAGAGTGCCTGGAGCATTGTAAGTGTTCATGTGGCTATTTTATTATTTGTATAATGAAAAGAGTACATGAAAGTGATGAACACCAAATTCAGGATAATGATTACCTCTGGGACAGGGATGAAGCAAAGGATGGAGATAAAACTCAGGAGGGGATCACAAGGGCTTCTGTTGTACTATCAGTGTTTCCTGTATGGAAACAGTATGACACCTGCATTAGTGTTCATTATATTTTATACATTTTTAGATGTCTTCAATATTCCATAATAATTACTAAGAAGAACAAAGACTATCATGAAGATTTTCTGGGAAAACCTTCACTAAATGTATATGTTCACTCTTTGAAATGATACTTCTGGCCCTAGCCAATGTGGAAATGTGGAGCAAAATAGAACAATAGCACAAAATCTCAGATGATTTCAGAAGAAAATAAAGAAAATACTCAGGTGCTACAAATGAAGAAGGAGCTTAAAGCTATGGCGTAAGCAGGAGTGAGATACTAGGGTGGCTTACAGGAATAGACTAGCTAGAGGCCCTAGGGATGGACCATTGAGAGTTTTACTGCTCACTAATGTTGGGAGAGGAGATGTGGTCGGTCATGATAATTTAAAATCGTAAATAGTGAAGTAGATTCCAGTGAGAATGTGAGTCTATGTATTGGGACAAATAAAGTCCTGAGTTTGATGATTTCCTACAAGCAGAAGAAAAATAAAACTGGCAAGAGGGATGAACCAGAAACTTTAAAAAAAATTCTTTATTGTTTAAAGTATTACATATGTCTCCTTTTTCCCCCATTGACCTCTCCCCAGGTACTCCCACCCCCCAGCACATGCCCTCACCCCGTTACTATCTGTGTCCATGGGTTATGCTTATATGAATGCATAGAAGTCCTTTGGTTGATCTCTTACTTCCCTCCCCCTCCCCTGCCTTCCCTCTGAGGTTTGACGGTCTGTTCGATGCTTCTCTTTCTCTGGATCTATTTTTGTTCATCAGTTTATGTTGTTGATTATATTCCACAAATGAGTGAGATCAGGTGATATTTATCTTTCTCCAAATGGCTTATTTTGCTTAGCATAATGCTTTCCAGGAAAAACAGCCCATGTTCACTAGAATCTCTCCTACATTTTCAACAATAAAAACCAATAATTTTCTATGGAAAAGAATTACTTTGTGTGTTCTGAAAAACTTTTTATGAGTTTACCAAGTGATAAATGTAAAAACTTCACTGTTACCACACCACCTATTAAAAAATTATCCTAAAACACAATATTACAGTTAGGGGCAAATCCTACAAAAAAATCCTACAAAATTCCACTTTCAAAATTTTCTGTTTCTTAGCAGATGAGTGGATTAAAAAACTGTGGTACATCTACCCAATGGAATACTATGCTGCTGTAAAAAAGAAAAAACTCTTACCATTCGCAACAGCATGGATGTGCATGGAAAGCATTATGCTAAGCAAAATAAGCCTCCCTCGATCCATGTAATTCTGGTGAGGCTGTCAATCACGTGCACCCTCTATGGGGATTAATAGAGTGCACAGCAGGCCTCCTTCTCCTTCCTCTGGGACCACAAACTCTTCTGAATGGATAAGTCTGGAGTGGCTGGTGGTTTTAGTTTGTGTACCATGAGGATGAAGTTAATGCTGAGGAAAGCAGGGCCAAAAGTTGGACAGAGAGAGGCTGATTTCAGATGATATAGTTTGGTTTTTCAGATCTTTTGTGACAGAAGTCCACCCTTGAACTTCCTGGTTTGTGAGTTCACTGCTTTTGTTTTTTTACTAAAGCTACTTTGCCTTGTGTTGTCTGTCACTTGGTAATGAGAGAGTCTTGACTACTATCAATTCTGAAAGTGCAAAAGCAAGACTCAGTCTCCCTCCTTATATCAAGAAACTAGAGGCCCAGTGCACGAAATTCGTGTATGGGTGGGGTTCCTAGGACCGGCCAGCAATCAGGGCCAATCAGGTTCCCTACCTCCCTACCTTCCCCTTTCCTCACTCCCTCAGCACCGCCCCCCCCCGCCCCCGCTGGTCGCCTGCCATGTTTCACACAGCCCCCTGGTGGTCAGTGCACATCATAGAGAGTGATCAAACTCCTGGTCTCCCAGTAGAACTCCTGAGGGTACAATTTGCGCCTGATCGATGCCTAACTGCTCCCTTGCCAGCTCGTTTGCCCCAAACAGCCCTTCCCTGCCAGCCCGATCGCCCCCAACTGCCCTCCCCTATAGGCTCGGTCACCCCCAACTGCCCTCTCCTGCAGGCCCGGTCTCTCCTAACTTCCCTTGCCTGCAGGCCTGGCTGCCCCCAACTGCCCTCCCCTGCTGACCATCTTGTGGCTACATGGGGGTGGCCATTTTGTGTGTTGGAGTGATGGTCAATTTGCATACTGGCCATGACTAATTAGCATATTCGGTCATGCCTGTTTGGGTGTTGTGACCAATTTGCCTATTTCCCTTTTATTAGAATAGATGGTACCAATCACACCATAGTAAGAAGTGTGCAAAACCAGCCCCAAACAAATGACCAGTATGTATGTATGGAGGGAAAGCAAAATGACAAAAACAACAACAAATCAGTGGTGTGCAACCTAGAACAATGTAGGCAAAACCACTGATGAGTAGCCTGGCATTGGGTTTTAGGTGTGGAATAGACGTGAAGGAGACGTGCCCAGCAGTTTTTTGTTTTTCCTCACATGGAAGAAACATTTTGTTTGTTTGGTTAGTGATTGTTTCCTGAGTCATGGTACAGACAAGAAAGACTTATTCACAGATCAGTAAGCAACAAAGAAGGACATTGCCACTTCAATGAAAGTCTTTATTGGGATGCTACTTACCACATGACTTATTCACAGAGAGCACTCTGTACTAATTCAGCTTTATGCTTCCTAACTTTGACTTAGTATTACAGAAAAAAGTAAAACATTTAGTAACAAGTTGGTTGTGATCATTGAGTATGATCTTTTAGCATACTGTGAGAAGAGGTGAAATGGGCAGCAAAGACTAGTCTTTTTCCCCCATATGCCATTGGTCTGGCTATTAAAGGAAGACTGTTCATGAGCTTGGGATATGAAGAATGAGATGAGGAAATTTTTTTGTTAATGACAGTGATAATCCTAGGGAGGTCATTTCAGTGATATCTGGTGGCTTGCTCAAAAGCATAATCAGTGACATAGTATCTCATTTTCAATCTTAAAAGGAAGGGAATCAGGATTTCTTAAGAAGACTTAAGTGCTTAAAATGCCTTAATTGCTAAGAGTAAGTCTCATTGTATTTGATGTTTTTTAAAAATGGATAAAAATATAAATGTTCTGTTATTGGGCACATTTTACTTATTTTTGATTAATTACTTTATTTTGCTAATTTCATTAAAAATTCAAGCAAGTTGACAAAGTACAGAGGAGAAATTATAAAATAATCATACCATCAGTAACATTATTATTCCAGGCTTATCCTGAACATATATAGAGATAGGAGGTGAGAGAGAGAGAACTAAATAGCACTAGTTTTATAAAAATTATATCATATTTTTTAATAGAAAGTCTTCAATTTGATTTTAATTATATTATAAAATACAATTTACCAAAAGAAACTGAAATGAAAGTAAATGTAATTAAATTTAACACAAGAAAAAGAAACTGAAGTGAAAATGAAAGCTGCTGATAAATGTTTCTTCCCTAAAAAAGAATTTCAAAATTATAAATAAAAAAGTAATTGAGAAGTTAGAGTCATCTTATTTAACCGTATGTACTAATTTTAGATTCTATTGGTTGACTTCCTGCCAGAAACAGCAAGGAAATTACCAGTCTCACTTGCTTTTCCCATCTTCCAATTTTGTTAGTTATCTTATTCTAATTTTGCCAAGTTTTAACACATTTACATTTGGTTCTATAATTGTCATTACCATAGTTGCTTATAATTTAGTATGGCATTTAGAAAGATTACATGTTCACCATGGGATTTTATCACTGCTCCATTACAAAGTTGATACATATTTCAGTTGGATGTAAAGGGTACAAATGTTTTCTATTTCTTTCTTTTGGTTGTTCAAAGGCACCTTTAATTTATGACTTTAAATTAAATACAACTTGGTTGGGTATAATGCATTTGGCTCATACTTTTTTCCCTCTAGAACAGGGGTGGGCAAACTTTTTGACTCGAGGGCCACAATGGGTTCTTAAACTGGACCAGAGGGCCGGAACAAAAGCATGGATGGAGTGTTTGTATCAACTAATATAAATTCAAAGTAAACTTCATTACATAAAAGGGTAGGGTCTTTTTTTTTTTTTTAGTTTTATTCATTTCAAATGGGCTGGATCCGGCCCGCGGGCCGTGGTTTGCCCACGGCTGCTCTAGAATGTTATAGAAATTGCTAATTTATTTTTTGGAACAGAATATTATTGTGAAGATATCTGAGGCTAACCTGATTCTGTCTCCACCTTGGAGTGACTTGATATTCTTGCATAAAGTTTTAATCATTGAAGTTCAAAAGTTTCACCAGGATATGGCTTGGTATTGAAAGCTGTCATATTTTCCCGAAAAATGGTATATTCTTTCCCTGTGTAAAAAATTTCCAGTTTTTTATTTTGCTAAAGAGTTTTATATGATACTAGAGGCCCAGTGCACAAAAATTTGTGCACTCGGGGGTAGGGAGGTCCCTCAGCCCAGCCTGTGCCCTCTCGCAGTCTGGGACCCCTCAGGGGTGACCACTTGCTGGCTTAGGCCTGCTCCCTGGGGATTGGGCCTAAGATAGCAATCAGGCATCACTCTGGCAGCCCGACATTCCTCGGGGGCTGTCCATTTGCCAGCAGGGAGGAGACCTAAGCTGCAGTCAGACATCCTTAGTGCTGCTGAGGAGGCAGGAGAGGCTCCCACCACCACTGCTGTATTGGCAGCCATCAGCAT
>NW_006300036.1:3921752-3922843 GCF_000327345.1 Myotis davidii | reverse complement strand
CAGGCTGGTGGGCAACTGAAGGTCCCAGCCTCTTTTTTCTTCTTTTTTCTTCTGATATTTATTTACCTTCTATAGCTGTCATTGGAGCTGAGAGCCAGATCCAGTTCTGAGGCCCAGCTCCAGCTCTGAGGCTGTGGCTGGGGAAAAGCAGGTATCTGGGTTTGTTTAGCTTCTATAATTGAAACTCTGTTGCCATCACTGGTGCTCTAAGCTCTGAGGCCCCGGCTGGCTGAAAGCAGGTATCTGGGGTTTGTTTAGCTTCTATAATTGAAACATTGTTGCTTCCGGAGCTCAGAGCTGGGCTGCAGCAGGCGGGGAACCTTGGCTTCCTCCATCACTGGAGCAAGCAAACCTCCTGTTCCCTTCAGCTGCGTGGCTGCTGGCCGCCATCTTTGTTGGCATTTAATTTGCATATCCTGCTGATTAGCCAATGGGAAGCATAGTGGAGGTATGGTTAATTACCATGTTTGTCTATTATTAGATAGGATATTAGAATACGTTTCCCTATGCCATTCATTAGCTTCTTAATTCAGGGATGACAATAAAGGATCATCTTTGTTCTCAATATCCATTACCACCTCTGAATTTTCTTTAATCTCTTTATCTTTTTCTTCTACAAGCATTGTAATGATCTCAAAACAAAACAAAACACAACCCACCTTTTTTCTATGTTAGTAAGTCTGTGACTTCAACCTCTACTTACTACTGTATATTTCTATGTGTTTGGAAGAGAGGGTGGCAGAACAAAAGGAGGGTTTATGTGTCTTTAAAGTTCCAGCTTGATCAGGAATCTCTTCTAATTTGTTTTTTTCTTTTTCTTCTAATTCTTGAAGCTCTTCTGTACTATCTCATTTCTTTTTCTTTTTTTAATTAATAAGTCTTCTATTGTTCAGATTATTACAGATGTTCCTCTCCCTCCCCCTGCCCCATAGCTCCCCTCCACCTGGTTCCCCCCCCACCCCATACCTTTACGCCCCGCCACTGTCCTCATCCATAGGTGTAAGATTTTTGTCCAATCTCTTCCCGCCCCCCCCACACTCCCTTCCCCCCAAGAATTGTCAGTTCACTCCCCTTCTATGCCCCCGCTTCTA
>NW_006300036.1:3915847-3920743 GCF_000327345.1 Myotis davidii | reverse complement strand
CAGAGGAAGCTGCAAAAGCCAAGGTGATTCCTTTGCACCACTGAGCACAGTTTGGGAGGGGATGTAAATTGAGTGGGGCGGGTCTCAGAGAATCACCAGGGCAGAGCGACTGTCGTCAGCGTGTCTGCAACTCCTGGTGTCTCCGCGACTCCCCGTCTCTGCAGTCTCGCGACCCCATAGCAACAATGATCCCTGCAAGCAGCTCTGCGAGAAAGCCCCCCTCACTTTCCAAACTGCTGCAAGACAGTCCAGTTTCTCCCAGTAGGAGTCTGGGACCTCAGAATCTCGCCTTAAATGAGCTCAGTGCATTCAAGAGCTTGTATCCTCTTCCGACTGAAAAAAAAACGTGCACCAAGGTGTAGCCGCCTCACGCGCACGCCTTCATACCTCTGTTCTTGGTGTCTCTGCACCTCCTACCTGGTCTCAATGCACTTCTTTCTTTCCTTCTAGTTGTAGAACTTCCACTCGGCCAGCTTTCCCATGGTTCTGGATGATAACTGTTTTGTCTTATAGTTGTAATTCCAGTGTTGTTGTGGGAGGCAGCACGCACAGGTTTATACCTTATGCCGCCATCTTGGTTCTCTCTATCTCATTTCTTATTCACCATTTGCTGGTGGTCTTGATCCGGCATCAAGAAGGGTTCAGCAATCTGGAGAAGGTGCTGTGCATAAATTAAATAAGAGTCCAGAGACAAAACATAATTTTGGAAAGCATTATAGGGAGTCAGAGAAGACTTAGCTACAGAAACTAAGTTATCCTTGTCTCAGGACCCCTTGCTTTTTATTAACACAATTTGTCCTAAGGCAAGATAGATACACACTTGAAAGGGTAGGGTTAGGTACAGAATCCATTGTCAGATTGTCAGGTTTTGGAGAAACTGCCTTCGGCTGTTCAGGTGTTTGGCCAGTAGGAGGCAATAACATGTAGATTGAAGTGCCCTTAGCTGTCTGGCAGCAAGCAATCATTTTATGCATCCTTTTCAGGTTTGGGGAATTGCCCTCAGCCATGTCCAGATGATTCAGCCCTGCGGGAGAGGCTGGAATTGGCTTCCGACAACCATTATACTTATTTTAGATTTTCTTTCTCCCTCTTTGCTTTCCTTTAGACTTCTCAGAAGCTATTTCTTCTTTCTGGGACCATTTTCCTTCTTCTTAGAATACATTTTTTAGAAGTTCCTTTTCCAGTATCATTTGGTAGAAAACTTTCACAATTTATTTTATTTGGAATGTCTTTATTTTTGCACGGTTGTTTTTTCTTACTACTAGAGGCCTGATACATGAAATTCTTGCAAGCATAGGCCTTTGCAGCCCCAGCTGCCGCCCACACCCACCTTGGCCTGGTGCTGTCGATGGCAGCCCCCCCCCCGACCGGCCCCCATTCCCCGGTTCCAAGGAGCCCCCTGATCAATTGCCCCACAGAGGGTGGCCTGGGCCTCCTGATTGATCACCCAGCTGGCCTGTGGTCCCCCCACCTGGGCTGGGGAGGGGGGAACACCTTGAGGTTTTTTGTCAAGCCCTGCAGGTGGGGAGCATGGCATGAGGTCTCCCATCAAGCCCTGCATGGCAGAGGGCATGGCCTCAGGTCCTCCGGCCTGGCGCCAGGATGGGAGGCATGGCCTGAGGTCACCCAGCCTGGGACTGGGGCGAGGGGCATGGCCTGAGGTCCCCTGTCAAGCCCCACTGGGTGGGGGAGCATGGCCTGAGGTCCCCTATAAGCCCTGCTGGCAGGGGGCGCAGCTTCACGTACCATGGCCCAGTGCTGGGGCATGGGGCATGGCCTCAGGTCCCCTAGCCTGGCACCGGGGTGGGGGGATGCAGCCTAAGGTCCCTTGTCAAGCCCTACCAGGCGGGGGGCACAGCCTTAGGTCTCCTGCCCCGGCCCAGTGCCACGCAGCCTGGGGTCCCTGCTAATTGCTTGTTAAGGCTAGTTAAGGGAACTCGCCCTCCACTGTGGGCACAGCCATGTTGTGTTACAGAATCCCTGCCTCCACTGTGGCTGCAGCCTTCTTGTTATGGCATGACAGTCAATTTGCATATTCTCTATTAGATATGATGATGACTAGGATCACCTTTGTTTCTTTTTTCTTTTTTTTTTACAATTGTTGGAATGCCCTTTACTGGTTGCAACAAGTGGAAGAGGAGGGGATACTACAGCTCCAGGTTCTGTGGTGGCTTCACAGACTTTGTGGCCACTCTCTGAAAGCTGTTTTTCTATTACTGTGATGACTAGGATCATCTTTATTCTTCTCCTCTTACTGTGATGGCAAGGATCCTTTGGTAGAATGTAGAATAGAAGTGGTGATAATGGGAACATCAGTTAGGGTTCTGCCAGAACAATAAAAATCATTCTAGCTATTTCAACAGAGAATATTTTTATTTCTTTTTTTTCAAGGTCCTCACCCTACCTTAGGAACTACTGGTGTTCATCAAAGTAACCACAACCTACTGCTAATTAAGTTTTATGAAAAGTATATTAAACTTTTAGTCAAAAGATCTTGGTGTGGTTCCCAACTTTGTCATTATCACTTAGAAAAATTATACAATTTGGTCCTTACTTCATTGGACTATAAAGCGAGAATAATAATTAACATATCAAGTCTTTCATGATTGTTATTTTTCAGTCTTAATGTAAAAATTTGTTCCCATGTTCCTATTGTACTTAAAGTAAGCCTTTACCTATAACTTCATAATAAATCACAATGTTATTCTCTTTGTAAAACATTTCTCAATAACAATAAACTTGTTTGTTTGCTTGTTCACTTGTTACATTAACATCAAATGCACTAGAATGTTAAGTGCACGAAGGTCAACAGAGAAGATGCAATAGAAGAAACTGGTTACCTAGGTGATGGAAGAATAAACAGCTGTACTTCATAATAACAAAAATAAGTACCAGTCATAATAGTACTAAAAATTTTATAAAACCAGCCCAAATTAAAGACAAACATTAGGAGGATGAGCAACAGTAGGCGCTCTATCAGCCTTAGGGCAGGAGGGAAAAAGCAGCTGGGGTTTGCAGAGCGAAGGAGCTAGGGATACCTGATGGAACATGGAACCTTGACAGTGACTGGGAATTGGGACAGAGGACTCAGGAGACAGTACAGATCAAAGACAGGGAGGGGAACATTCGGATCATACCTTTCTGCTTCCCTTCAGTTTTTTACCATCGATTTCCATTGGCTAGGCTTTTCTAAATGCCAGAGGGTTAGGGTGCCTGGGAACTAGAGTCCCCCCTTTACAGTAGCTTGCCCAGCTATATAAATCTAAGTAAAGCAATCATTCAGAACTTTGAAGACATTATCATATTTTTGTCTCTTCATTTTACAACTTTTAGACAATTATGTCTCTTGAAGCTAACTTCCTGTTTTTTAATTTATCTTTAACATTTTTCTGTATCTTCTGAATATTAATTGAGATTTCCTAGACCATATCTTCCAGATCACTACCATATTCTCGAATTTTTTTATGTAACTAAAAAAATCATCTTTACTAAGGTATCTATGTGTCTATCTATCTATCTATTCACTCATTTTTGGTGTATAGTTCAAGCAGTTTTACAAATGTATACAACCAAAATGTTTTTTAGATGCACTCATGTTGCTGCTTGCATTAGTAGTTTGTTCTTTTTTCATTGGTGAGTTGTATTCCATTGTATGATTATGCCACCAATTATTGATTCGTTCACTTGTTGCTGGACTTTTAGGTCTTTTTCCGTTTGGTACTGTTATAAAGATGCTGTGAACATTCATGCCTTTGTGTGGACATATGTTCTCATCATCTTGGGTAAATACCTAGAAGTAGAATACTAGTCAAATAAGTGAATGATTAACTTTATAATAAACTGCCAAAATATTTTCCAAAGTGATTGTGCCATCTTATATTCCCACTAGCAATGCATAATAGTTCTCGTTGCTCTACATCAAGCATGTCAAACTTGTGGCCCACGGGCCACATTCTCATGAATTTGGCCTATGTTAGCCTTTGAATTTGACTTGGTATTATCAGTGTCTTTAATTTTAGTCATCCTATTGGTGGGTAGTAGAATCTAATTGTGGTTTTAATTTGCAATTTGCTGATGAATAGTGATGATGAGCATCTTTCAAGGTACACAGAACTGATATTGCTACTCAATTACGTTGTGACAGTGTACTTGACTGCTCACTGCATGCTAAATGCGATGCTTCAGGAAAATCTCAGTTAAAGCCTTGGCTCTCTTTGAATTGCCTTTACTTCCATCTTTCAGAAAATCCTATTTTCCCAACTAAAATGACATTATTAGGTGTGGTCATCAGTATATTTTCTCCCCCCAAGATGTCCATGCCTGGATCCCCAGAAACTATGAGTGTGTAAGGTTATATGGCAAATGAGAAATTGAGGTTGCTCATCAGCTGATCTTAAAATGGGGAGAGTATCTTGAACTACCCAGGTGGGCTCAATTTACAGGCCTTTAAAACTGGAAGAGGGACAGAAGGGTAAGTCAGAGGGATGCAACATGAGAAACACTCGCCTGATGTTGCTGGCTTTGAAGACGGAGGAATGAGGTTGTGAGACCAGGAAATTGAGCAGAAGCTGGAAAACGCGGAGAAGCAGATCCTCCCCTAGAGCCTCTAGAAAGGAATGCAGCCCTGATGACACCTTGAGTTTAAGCCAGCGAGACTGACTTCAGCTGTCAGACTTCCAGAGCTTACGGTAATAAATAAAGTTGGCCCAGCCAGCGTGGTTCCGTGGTTGAGCATCGACCTATGAACCATGAGATCACTGTTTGATTCCTGGTCAGGGCACATGCCCAGGCTGTGGGCTTGATCCCCATTAGGGGACATGCAGGAAGCAGCCAATCAATGATTCTCTCTCATCGTTGATGTTTCCATCTCTCTCCCCTTCTCCCTCCTCTCTAAAA
>NW_006300036.1:3888553-3915197 GCF_000327345.1 Myotis davidii | reverse complement strand
TCTTTTGAGAGTGAAAGAGAGAGGAACAATGGTTGGTTGCCTCCTGTATATACTTAAGACTGGCAACCTTTTGGTGTATGGGACCACACTTCAATAAACGGAGCACTGGGCCAGGGCCTACTCTCCTGTCCTTATAAGGACGCCAGTCACATTGGAGTAGGGCCCATCCCTATGTCCTCATTTTACCTTAATGCTCTTTTTAAAGGCCCTACCTTCAAATACAGTCATTTTCTGATGTACTAAGGTTTAGAATTTCAGCATATGAATTTTGGTGGGACACATTGCAGTCTTTATCAGGGGACACAAAAGCTAGTAAGTAAGGCATACAGAAAATGTTTGGGAAGGCGAAAATGAAAGTATTCAACTTCACATTCAAAATTTGTGCATAAGAAATAAAATTAAGTGGAGCTCAAATAATGATAGTTCCGCACTGAAGGCCTGTTCATATTTTTTAAAAATTAGTTACATAGGGAAATGAGCAAACTGGAATTTTTATTAAGCTCTAACAATGATATTATGAAGTAAGCACTGGTATAAAAATAATAAGCACCATGCTTTAAAGTGCATCAATATTTATAAATGTGTGCGGCAACAATCACGGCAATAAAAAACGGTAAGCTATAAAAATTTTTTTCTTGAGGTCAAGGACAATTATAGAAACACACACTAATCCATCTGGCTAAAATTGGAAAAAGTAATATGAAGCTCAAAAGCATTTCTGGGGGAAAATGTGTAAATTCACAATTCGTTGTTATAAAAGGATTAGAGATCTTGTAGTGACAAGCCTTTAAAGATATCTATTTTCATATTTACGTTAAGAGTAACTTGGACACATAGCATGAGGAAGAAGTAGAAACACTGTTTAGAAGTGATGTAAGGAATCTAGTAGCTTCTTAGTAAACACCCAGTTGGAGTAGACTGGTGGCCATTCCTCCCCAACCCCAAACATACAAATTAGGAATCTATAAGCATCTGTAGTATCCACAGAAAACAGATCAGGAGAGAAGGGCAACTAACAGTAGTCAATACTCAGTAAATTGTTTTATCCTTTGAAGATACTTTAATCTTACAGTTACTGATTAATTAAAAAACACAGTTGTTCTCAGCATTTCCTAGCTACAGTAGTGCGTAGGAAATTGCATTTGAAACAAAGAAGTGAAGAAATAACAATACACCTTAACATTTTACATTGATAGGTTACAGGTTACAGGGTGCTTTCACATACATTATTTCATTTGATTCTTACACTAAGCAGAAAAAAAACAATCAGTGGGAAAGAAAAAATGATTTTTTCTTCAAGCTTATAATGAGTATTTCAGGCCAATGGGCAATCAATACATGAACATATCAAAAACATGATAGTGATACCCACAAGCCACAATATCTTTTTTTTGTGTAAGTTGACAGTTTGATATCAATTGGATATTTGGCATCAGTGAAGGAGGGAATCCGAATAGACACAAGGTTCTCAATATCAATAGACATGATACTCAAAGAGTTGTAAGAGATAAGAAGAAGAAAGACGCCCGAAAAGATCACCTTAATGTCAGATTAATGTCAAACCATGCTATCCCTTCAAAATGTCATAAGACGAATCTTTTCACCTGTGAAAGTTAGAAGGGACCTTAGAAACTGCCTAATGGAACTCTTACATTTTAGAGATAAGAGAACTGAGGCCAAGGTCATGCTGATAGTGACAGACTGGGCCTGAAACTCAGATGTCACGACTTCCAGTCTAGGGCTCACATGCCATCTTCTTATTCATTACCGAATTAAAGAATAATTTCTTCTGTTTCAAATAATGTAATTTGAGGTTAAATACTAATTCATGCCACTTACTTCTTATTCAAATTTTTATATTGTTCTTGGCTAAATTGTGGCAGAAACTGAGAATTTTGTATAATTTTAAGATATTCTAATTCAGTGTACTTGATTGGTTGGAAATAGACTCCCTTGATATATTTAAAAGTTTGCTCATGTCCTTTAAATAGAGAGTAAAATGTAATGGCTAAATAGCTCTCAAACCAATAATGTATTGCCTACGGGTCAACTACCCAGATAGATTCTACAGCGAGTTGTGCTGGACAATAGCAATTCCATTAAGAAAAATATTTTTAGAATTCATAGAAATTTTTTGAATTATTGAAAACTAAAATGTAATAATCAAATTGTCATCCCCATGATTTATTAAAATAATTTTACAATAATATACAACAAAGCTACCATAGAATTTGTAGCATCCATATAGAATACAATGATCAGCATGTTCTTGGGCCTAAATGAAATACAAAAACACTAATTAAAGTATTTTATACAAGTGATGTTTTATAAGTTTATTAACATGATGATATATTTTTGTTACAGCAAACTTGCTACAGCAAAGTAGTTCATATTTTTCTTGCACATTTTAGATATAGGTGGACGGAAAGCTGAAATCAGGATCAGCCTGTAAATGACATAACCATGCAGAAACACTTGACAACCAAAAGATGTACAGACTGAGCCAGAGAACACCTCAGACAGGCTTTCCCAGTGTCTACAAAGGTCTCACAAGGGTGTGGCAGAGATGAAAAGAAGCAGAGTCAGTGACCTACCTGCACCGGTAATGAAGCAAATAGAACGCTTATATACATTACGATCAGTTTGACTGAAAACAACTCTTATATGCATGTAAATCGATCATAAAAAAGGAGCACAGTTTATTTTCAGCTATTTGGGTGTGTTGTTTTATGATAGGTCACCGACAGAGAGAAAACCAGATGGGAAATTTTAAAAGCAAACGAAAAAGCTATTTAAAAAACTGAGTTAGGCCATGAATTCTCAACAAACACTAAACTAAATGTGCAAAAATGCTTGAAATTTCCACATGACCACAATATTGTTAAGTCGGTTGGCAAAAGAGTATATAAAAAAACTAAACTCCAATGCTAAAACTGTACCTGCATGATCACACATTCTCTTTACTGAAAGAAAACAGGCTGGAAATTATTACATATCTGAAATCATCACAACTCAAAATTAAAATACAATGGTGGCCATTTTATAAAGTTTGACCCTTTCCTCCTTGATGAAGCAGAGGATAAAAGCCAAAGTTGCCACAGTGCCTTTACTTCAGGCTGACAAATATAGTACACCAGAATAACACCCTGAACAACTTCCTTTCTTCTTCACTGTGGCAAAACATAGCAAAGCAAAACAAATGAAAAACCGCATTTAAATAAAAGTGTGTCTATAGTGTTTACAAAAATTAAGCCATTTGTTTGATTTAGCAAAGTATCTGTTCCCATTAACGTTCTTTTTAGCTTCTTTTCCTTTAAAATTGTTTACAGTGAGGACTTCTTTGAAAAACTTAAAATTCTGTCACTTTCATTAGTCAGGTTCTATTAAAATACTGGCTAAAACCCTTACGGAAGAGCCAAGGTTTAGAAGTCCTAAAACTCTTCTCTAATACTACAGAAACGCTGATACCAAGGGAGAGAATCTGGGTGTCGATAATCCATGTCATTGGTTTTGCCTGTGAATGAGACATCTGTCACACTACACAGGCTGGACACTTAGGGGGAGGATGATAAAAAAAGAGGTGAGGGGAAATAGATCTACAGGATTCCATATTTCTGGGTCTAGCTACTCTATATTAGTCTATCCAAATTTATTGCCAGAACAGTGCGTTTTAAGAAAGGTGCTGTTTTAATTTGTACACATTTCCTTGGTGATAAAACATTCTGTCTTCAAAAATTGTCAAGAGTTCTGGCAAAACTGAGTCTGAGCTACTCAAAGTAAAATAATTATTGGACAGTATATGCTCGAGCCAGTGACCAACAAAAATACTGACAAGAACTACTAAAAGCAACACTTATCCTTCCCTTCCAAAATCACATAGCCATAACACTGCCCATTTGAAACACCGACAAAATAAAATGGAGCACTGTTTGGAGAAGGACTAATGAAAAGGAAAAATGGGTGTGGGGGGGTGGGGTGGGGAGGAGAAAGACAAACCAAAGAGAAGCAGGAAAGTGTCTAGTTCTGTGTTATGGCACAGACAATGCTTGCTTAGCGGTGCCTGGTTACATAGGAGGACGCGGAGTGCACACACGGATGATGGCAATAAAGACCTCACTTAGTCGCTGGAATGAAGGAACTAGGTAACTGCTTCAACAAGGACGGTCTCAGCTCCACCTTTTCTCCCAACAGAGTGCAAAGACTGAGCGTGAGCTCTGCTGTCATCTCGTTGCTCATCTTTAAAATTCACTAAATTCTTTTCCACATTTTTCTGTTATAGAGACGCGGATATCTTCTTCTTCATAGTCATCAAAGTTGCTGGTATCTCCAGAGCCTCTGAACTTTGGTATGAATGGCGCTTCAACCTACCATTGAGAGAAAAATAAGTGTGATATTGTAATTTATAATAAGAAATATATTGGGTCTTCATCTTGATTTGTGACAGGGTTCCTAAAACCCTTGGAAATTCCAAAGTACAGAGAGTGGTAAAGGCGTCTTTTGTTACATTTAATGAGGTGACTCTAGGAAAGTCCCAGAGTTACCTAAGGGTGGGAGCTGGTTGCCAAGGGAACCAACCAAGTGATCAGAGTGGCGATTTTCAACCAGGGAGCCACATGAATTTTTAAAACATGCAATACCTGACTATTTAATCAGGGGCACTGACCTCTTTTCCCTATAAAAAATGACAACAGCCAACACACTAGCTGTCAGGTGTGAATGCCTGCCTTGAACCATAAATACATAGGTCATATAATAAAGTTGCATCTTATTGGACACATTATATGATAAGGTTGCATCTGATTGGTTAATTATTGGTACCAGAAATCCTTATATACAAGTATAGGCACCTGATTTTTTTTAAAAGTCACTTTAGAGCAAGAAGGGTAGGTAACTACTATTTTTTTGGTAAATCAATCAAAATTATACCTATTTTTTTTTGGTCAGATCAGCACACAATATATTTTTGGGTGTGCCCCAGAATTTTCTTTATGTATGCCATGAGATGAAAAAGTTTGAAAATCGCTGGATTAGGGGACTGGAACCTTCAGACCTCCAGGGGAGGGGGAGAGGGTGAAGATTGAGCTCAATCACCAAAGGCCCATGATTTAATCAATCATGCCTAGGAAATGAAGCCTCCATAAAACCCCAAAGGACGGGGTTGGAGAACTTCTGGGTTGTTGAACACGTGGGGTTTTGGGGGCAGTGGCACCCTGGGAGAGAGCAGGAGCTCTGAGCCCTTCCCATGTACCTTGCCCCTATGTACCTTTTCCATCTGGTGGTTCCTGAGTCATATCCTTTTATAATAAACTGGTAATGTAGTAAGTAAAGTTTTTCAGTTTTGTGAGCTGCTCTAGCAAATGAATCAATCCCCAAGAGCTGGTTAGTCAGACATACTGGTGACGAGCTGGACTTGAGATTAGTGGCTGAAATGGGGGGAAGGGGGTTAGTTTTTGAGCACTGAGCCCTTACCAGTGGGATCTGATGCTATCTCCAGGTTGATAGTGTAAGAACTGAGTTAATTGCTTGTTGGTATGGAAAAAAACACACATTTCAGAATAACAGGAAAAACAAATGCTTGCCAGTTTCCAAACACTAAGGAAATAAATTCCCACTTAATACATGATGGTATCTTTAAATGCCTCTAAGTCCCTAAATGATAACAGCATTAGAAAAAAAAGCAAACAGTAAGTTTGCTATAATCTCAACATTTTCATTCAAGGAATAGTACAGGCCAACACACACTTTTAGAGACTTCTAAGATCACTAATTGTTGGCATCAAGTGCTGGCACTGAAGGTTATAGAACTCTCATTTTTCTTTTATCAGTTCCTTATTTCTAAAGACTTTCTTTTCCATCCTCTTTTCCTTAATTTCTTTTTCCTGAGGTTGCAGGTTAACTCTTAGACTTACTTTTAATCTCCTTCCTTTTTAAGTCCCCAAGGTTATTTTGTTTAAAATATCTGGCTATCAAAACTTTCTGAAAGTTGGGAAAAACAAATTTCTTTTAAAATTACAGAATTGTTAAATTCTGAACATTTTTCTCCTTGGACCCTAAAACTGTCTTTCCATTATTTAAAATGTGGTCTTTATAAAGATTACGTGGTATACTGAAGATGTTTGAGGAAAAGATTTTAAATGCTGAGCTGAAAATATAATACAACAATTTACACAGCATTTAATAGTGTCTACAAATAATCATGCATATGGCTATATCATTTCTTCCTCAATACAACACTGAGAGAGAGGCAGGGCAGGTATCCGACAGATTATGAAACAGAAATTTGGCCAAATTCACATGACTAATAAGTGGCTAAAGAAATCTCAAATTCATGATTCTCTACTACTAGCCTAGAGTCCTTTCTAATAGCTACACCTGTGTTCTCCAAAGTATTCTGATTTATCTGACTTTTAATAAAACATAGAGCATATGCCACAAATATATGTATATTTATTTAATTATAAATTACTTACATGCATGACTCTACTATTATAAGACATACATACAAATAAGACATTTTAAATAAGGTGAAAATAAGTAGGACTGGAACATCTAATATCATCTTTTTGCTTGCCAGCTGGTTGCCTTGCATGTCCTGCTTTGGGGAATGGACGCTGTTTGCACCAGGAATAGGAGGAGCTAAGGAGACCGTCGCCTTACGTCTGGTCAGGAAGCAATTTGGGATCACACCTATTGATACAATCATTTCTAGAGAATGATTGTACAGTTCGAGTTTCCAAACTACTTCCTGGTTACTGGTCTTTCTGCTAGATTCCTTTAGCTATTTCATTGTTCATGAACACTCTGTCAGAGAGTAAAAAATATAATACTATTCAAGTTAACTACTATTTTTGTACTGCTGTGCATAGTTACAATTGAGAAAATATTAAAACAAAGAGCTATGTTAAAGTACTGAATCATTTTTATTTGTAAATTATCCTGGGATCCCCAAATCCATTTTTTTTTTATAATCAAGATTTGCTGTCAATCCATTTGCCCAGTACTATAACCTGTTTGTTCTAGGGTATTACTTTTTTTGAAAAAATATATTTTTTATTGATTTCAGAGAGGAAGGAAGAGGGAGAGAGAGAGACAGAAACATCAATGATGAGAGAGAATGACTGATTGGCTGCCTCCTGAATGCCTCCTACTGGGGATCGAGCCCGCAACCCAGGCATGTGCCCTTGACTGGAATCGAACCTGAGACCCTTCAGTTAGAAAGCTGACGTTCTATCTACTGAGCCAAACCAGCTAGAACTAGTGTATTACTTTTTGGCAGATAAGCTATGTACTATCTGGGATAAGGCACGCCCATTGGGAAAACACATAAACTCTAAATGAGCAGTAGCAGTTCAGTTCTATACCATTTTAAAAATAATTTTAAAAAATACAATAATGATATGCATAGCTTAGCAAATGTTTGCTAAGCAACAGCAGAAATTTTTATATCTAACTATAAATACGAAAAGATTATGAATATGCCATAATCTTTAAAATAAGAATAAAATGACAAACCTCAAGCAAATTTAATAAATATATCTATATGTAGCATTAACAATAAATATAAGAATAAAGATAATATAAACAGTGATAATTACAAAGGGACATGATTAATTTTATTTAAAAAGATACATTTCTAAAACTGACTCAAGAAAAGGCAAAAAATTGAAGACACTGATATCTAAAGAATTAGTTTGTTAAAACTTCCCAGGAATAAATACAAGATAATTTCTATGTTCCTTAAGTTTCCTAAAAAATAAAAAACAGAAAATTTCCAAACTCATTTTATGAATCCATGTAAGCACAACTCCAGAAAAATAAAAGCTATAGGTCAATAAAACCTATGACTATGGAAGTGAAAATCCTAAATAAAATTTTAGCATATTGATTTCAGGCAGATATTGAAATAATCCCCCATGAATAAATGATGTTCACTTAGGAACATGAGGATATCTCACCAATACACTTCATCATAGTTATATGTCAAAGACAAAATACAGTATATTAGGTAGGAATGAAGGATATATCCTGAACTTGATCAAGAATACTTATGCAATACCAATAGCTAATTTTGTATTTGATGTTTGTAAAACAGGAAAGGCACTCCCATTCCAAAGAGGAACAAGACAAGTAGCTTAACAGCACTGCTGATTTAAAATATTATTCCAGACATTCTAGCATATTACTTTTGGAAATAAAAGTATAAATATTGAAAAGGAAGAGGCAAATGATACCTCTGCACCTGTCAATAAAGTCACTGCATCACTGAAAAAGTTATGGAAATCAATAACAGAATTTAGCAAGGTGGCCAATTACAATAAAAACAAAGAAATCATATATTTCCCCTACAATCTATCCTATATAATAAAAGCCTCCGCACAGTGGAGGCAGGGTCCAGTGGCTGCTCTGCATGGTGAAGCCTAGAGGTCCTGTGGCTCTGCACGGTGCAGAGGAGGCTGGTCCTAGCGTCTCTGCCGCTTCACGCAGAGGAGGGGGTTCCGGTGGAGGAGGTGGGTCATGGCAGGGGAGGGCAGTTGTGGGAGATCAGGCCAGAAGGGGAGGGCCACTGGGGGGCAATTGGGCTGCCAAGGGATGGCCGTTGGGGGCGATTGGGCCGGCAGGGGAGGGCAGTTGTGGGTGATCGGGTTGGCAGGGGAGCAGTTAGGCATCAATCAAGCCGGCAGGGGAGCGGTTAGGGGGCAATCAGACCATCAGGCAGAGTGGTTGGGAAATGAGACAAGCAGGCAGGCGAGTGGTTAGGAGAGAAATTGTGAGAGGGATGTCCCATATTGGAGAGCGTTCAGGCCAGGTTGAGGGAAACCCCCCACACCCCTGGGCATGAATTTCATGCACTGGGCCCCTAGTCTACACTAATAAAAGAGAAACATGCAAATTAACCATCACCCCGCCACTCTGCCACACCCACAAGTCATGCCCACCAGCTAAGCAGGAGCGAGTATGCAAATTAACCCAACTAATATGGCAGCGGCCACGGAGCTGGAGTGAGCAGGAGGCTTGGATTACCCCCGGCGATGGAGGAAGCCAAGCTTCCCACCTGCCCTGGCCGGCCCTGGGCTCTGCTCAAGGCTACAAAGTATCAATTATAGAAGATAAATAAAGCCCAGATACCTGCTTCCAGCCCGCCCTGGCCTCCGCTCAAGGAGGTCCTGAAAAAAGAAAAAGAAAAAAAAGAGAGGCTGGGAGCTTGGGTCACCCAGGGGGCATGGGCAGCCTGAAAAACGGCCATCAGCCCCTCACCCAGACTGACCAGGCACCCCAGAAGGGACCCCCACTGTGAAGTGGGTGTGGCCAGCCTGAAAATGGCCCGCAGCCATTCACCCAGGCTGGCCAGGCACCCCAGTAGGGACCTCCACCCTGAAGGGGGGTGTGGCCAGCCTGAAAACTTCCATCAGCCCCTCACCCAGGCTGGCCACACCACCATGGGGTGAGGCACCCCGTTGGGGTGCCCTCTCCTGCCTCCTCAGCAGTGCTAAGGAAGTCCAACTGCAGCTTAGGCCTGCTCCCTGCTGGCAAGTGGACATTCCCCGAGGGCTCCTGGGCTGCCAGAGGGATGTCTGACTGCCAGCTTAGGCCTGATCCCCTGGGGAGCGGGCCTAAGCCAGCAGGTGGACATCCCCCGAGGGGTCCCAGACTGCGAGAGGGCACAGGCTGGACTGAGGGACCCCCACAAGTGCACAAATTTTTGTGCATCAGGCCTCTACTATATATATAAAAGCCTAAGCAACCATCCAACCATTCGACCATCCGACCGGTAGGGATGTCTAATTGACTGTACCTTCGCTACACCCTAAGCCACGCCCATCAGCCAATCAGAGCGACTATATGCAAATTAACCCAACCAAGACAGCAACCTGCAGCCACGGAGCTGGAGCAAGCAGGAGAGTTGGTTGCCTGGGTGATGGAGGAAGCCAAGCTTCCCACCAGCCCTAGGCCGCTGAGGCCTCCGCTCATGGCAACAAAGTTTCAATTATAGAAGACAAATAAATCCCAGATATCTGCTTCCAGCCAGCCTCAATTGGGAGCTGACCACCGAGGGGCTGACGCTAAATGCAGGAGCTGCCAAGCTGCAGAGACTTGGAACCAGAGAGGAGGGAGCCCAATTCCGGGGTGCGAGAACCACCCTCTTGCAATCTGGGACCCCTTGGTGGATGTCAGAGAGCTGGTTTCAGCCCGATCCCCACAGGCCAGGCCGAAGGAACCTACCGGTGCATGAATCTGAGCAACAGGCCTCTACTATAATGGGAAAGTGAATACATTCATAATAACAGGGGGGAAAAAGGGTAATTAACGGAGACTTGACTTAGGGTGGTGAACACACAATACAGAGTAGAGAAGATGTGTGTGCAATTGTGCACCTGAAACATATATAATTTTATTAACAGTCTCACCCCAATAAATTCAATAAAAAGGGGGGAACAGAAAATATTTCTATTACATATAACTTAAACATCAGCTTTAAAAAAAGCTTTTAAATTGAAGAAGGGAAAGGCTCACCTTCCTCTGGTAAATAGCAATCCAATCTGTTGTGGCAAACCACTTGTGAGTCTTGATGTCACTCACACCATTCTTCAGATTTCCAAACCGTTTCGTCAAATCCACCTGCAGCAGGTTCCGAAGAAGGTCCTTCAGGTCTGAACTGAAGTGCGATGGGAATCGAACCTGCACAAACATACCGTGGGATCAAACACACATCCCAAGACTCATGCTATTTTTCTTTCGATTTCAGAAAGTTTTTTAAAAAGATGATAGGTCATTATATGAACAAAAAATATGTGGTGATAACCTTCAAATACTTTTAACTACACATTTCAGTCCCCATAGTAGTCTTAGAGAAAAGAATTACTTGGGTGAATGAAATTATGCTTTCAGGCCCCTGTTTCAGTCATGAACCCTCTTCAAGAACATGTATGACATATAGAACTTTTCCAGCAGCGTCAGAAGGTTCCCCATCTCTTGGATCCCACGTTACAAAGTTCTGTCTTAGAGTCATACAAATTTAAACTTGTAACTTAAATAGAAAAAGCAGAATATAAAGATATCAGTATGCGCATTTTGAAAGAGATGATAAAAAAAGAAGTCTAAAAATGATTATAAAAACCCACACTTCCTTTCACAGCACAGGAAACCGTTTTCCATGTATTTATTAGTGGGTGAGTTTTTAACATAATTCTGCTATTATGCAACAGTATATAAATGATTTGGATTGGTTTACAAGCATTTCCTACTTCCCAAATTATGAAGATTTTACAATGAGTTGACTGACCTCCAGCCTTAAAACAAAACAACAAAAAACACCTAAAATAACAGAAGATGTTATTTTATATTTGGCAATCAATAAAATAAAGTATTAGTCCTAGGAGACCTAGGACTATTTTTGTTTTTGTTTTAACAAATTCTTCTCCTCTAACTCTCTACTCCAACATAACTCCCAGTTCTCATCCTCTTATTAATATGTGTATTAAAAAACTAAAAGGTGATATTAGAAGGAATAGCTACATCTACATCTTTTACTCTTTTCTTTCATTACTGCCTCTTTTCCACTATCCTTTTCAACTTGTCCTCTTTCCCATCACACATGCAGGTATGTATTTGCAAATATCTATGCATGTCTGTGTGTGCTCACCTGCACTTTCATTCTAATCTCCTTTCTCTATTATGCATGCCAAGCCTTGGTCTCATTTCATATTCCCACGCCCCACGAAATACATACTTTATTTTCTGGATTGTCATGGCATTGACTTCCAACTGACTATAGACCTCTGTAGAAAATGCTTTAAAGAGTTAACAGATCCATTTCTGAACTCCTTACATTCTTAATTTAGTTCTCTACAAGTACCACTATCACCTTATAACTTGCAAAGTGACTCATCACATTACCTCAGTTAATTTCCACAATGCATTCAATCAACTATACTGTAGTATTTGTGGATGTCTGTCTTTCATAGAGTAGGAGTTTCTAGAGGGAAGAAACTGGGCCATTTTTGTGTTTTGATTCTCAGAACTCATTAGATCATTTCAAATAATGTAGTTCATTGATTTTACAATTACTTATTGAGTATCTGCTATGTACCAGGCACTATTCTACCTGCTGGATATACAGCAGTGAGCAAAAATAAAGTCTCCGATTTCATGAGACTTACATCCTAGTTAGGTAAGACATACTCAGTGGATATGGCATTAACGCTAGAGATGGAGAAATTAAGATTCAGAGATATTACATAACTTAACAAATCATCAGACTATAAGTGGCTGAGCTGGGATTAGGCATCTAGTCTTATAATTCCTAACGTCATACATTCTGCTATTTACACTGCCTTCAAACATACTGTATATAACTCCCATTTTCAAAAATCTCAACATACTTAATATATATTCTTATGTTCTCAAAATAGAAGTTAAGTCATGAGCATGCACAGCTCAATTCTATGGCAATGCCAGATTCATAACCAGTCTTCTGACTGCCACTCTCATGACAAATGTTTCCCAAAGAGTGGTCATAGGACACACTTCTATTGGAATAAATTGGGAAAGAAGATAAAAATGCAGATTCTTGGGGCTTACTTCAAATGATGGGGCTTTAAGCCTGGAACTCTGAGCTTCTATCTCCAAGTGACTCTTATGTACAGACATGGAAATTTGAGGAGCACTATTTGCAACTCTATTCACTTCTTTATGCAGAAATTTTATTTTTTCTGCCAGTGACAGATAAAATTTTTAAAATGTAAATAATAAACTAACATCATCACCATATCAGAGAAAAACTAAATAATATTTGAGCCAAGTAACCAAAGACTATTCAAAGGTTGCGTAGTTAGTAAATGACCATGATTTGGAGGTCAACTCATACAAATTAGCAACCAGACGCTTCATTTTAAAAGTCTGAATTAACACAGATAATAAGTTTTATGTTAAAAAAAGGCATGTGAATTACCACCTTCCTTAGATTTTACTTTTCACACAATGGCTTATTACAAGTTAGGCACTGTGTAAGACAGTTTATATGCACTGGTTCATGAAATCCAAAATGTAGCACTGAAGTAAGTACCGGTATTATTATTTTAAAGCTGATGTAGTTGAGAGCTAAAAAGATTAAGTAATTTGCCCAATACTGCAGAGCTAATAACTGGTAAAGCTGTAATTTCAAGCCAGGTACTTTGACTCTAGCATATATACTTTTAATTAGTCTATACTATTTCCATGAAACAATAACCTGGTGATAGTTATTGTCAGTAACTTTATAAAAGACTGAAATTTTCATCTTAAAAATATTTGCTATACATTTTTTTATCCTAGTTGGAAAAAAACTAGAGCATATGGGTATTCAAAAGGCATGCTATTTAAAAAATAACACAATTTATCTATATATGGTGGATATATTCTTTGTTTAGATTCCAAAGAAATAACTTATTTGAAGTAAAGCTATCTTTGTTGATGAATAGTTTGCATGAACTGTTCAATGTAATGTGTCAGTTATTCTCTCCGTTATGGTGTTCAGAATGGTGGACAGTATGCACTACATATAAATTATCTTCTGAATTCAGGTAATATGCAATGCAATGCATGAAGAAAATATACACCTAAATAAAGAAGTAGTAGTTCTTTATTTTGGAATGCAGAAAAAATGATGGTCTTGAATTGGTTAATGTGTGTGTGCATCTGTTTGATCTTCAGAACCGTGACTTTCAACTGGGGAGTGGCAGTGGGGGGTGGTAATGGTAGATAACAGAATCATTTAGGAACCTTTTCATGTTGTAGACATACCCTCCTCACCTCCATATCACACCCTCTTGCTCCCCAGAGTTTCTGGTCAGTAGCCCACACTCTCACAGTAAGCCATGTTAATGATGAGAATCTGTCATACCCTTAAAGCATACCGAGGGAGAAATAATGAGAACCCTTGTGAAAGAATCTTCCCCAGGATTGTTTTAAAATGTAATAAAAAATCCAGTTTCTTTTTGATGGAACATACACCCATGTTGATTCATCAAACTGAAATTAGCAAAACAAAACAAACCCAAACAAAAACTCCCAAAACAAAACAGAAAATAACTTAAAGTTATGTTTTAATTGCAAAACCTTTGTAGCATAGGGTGGGGTAAAAGTAGGTTTACAGTTGTTCGTATGGAAAATAATAAAATCATTAGTTAATAATACAAGGATAAACGGTGCTTTGCACACTCACAATTGTAAACCTACATTTTGCCACACCTGGAAACACTAAAGGTTTCTATAATGGGAAGAATGACTCATTTTTCCTTCAAAACTGTATCAGGAATGGCATTATTTCTATCACTATTATCAATTATAACTGCTGTAGAAAGTGTAATCAGAATCCTGGAATATCAGAGCTAGAGCGAGCTCAGTTTAATTTAGTCTGACCGTCATTTTAAAGATAAGGAACCTCAGCTCCAGTGAAACTACCAACTCAGTTTCACTGTTGGGAAAATAACTTAATCCTCCCGACTCTTCCATCTTCCTGCCAGGCCGTGCTAGGGCAAATAACGTGGAAGCAGCTGTAAAGAGCCAGATATGGAGAAGGGACAGTCTAGACCAGCCGTGGGCAAACTACAGCCCGCAGGCCGGATCCGGCCAGTTTGAAATGAATAAAACTAAAAAAAAAAAAAAGGACCCTACCCTTTTATGTAATGATGTTTACTTTGAATTTATATTAGTTCACACAAACACTCCATCCATGCTTTTGTTCCGGCCCTCCGGTCCAGTTTAAGAACCCATTGTGGCTCTAGAGTCAGAAAGTTTGCCCACCCCTGGTAGACCCATTAAACCATCAGATCTAAGAGATAAGATTATTGGAAACTGGCATTATTTAACATGAAAGAGGTATTTGTGCAATATAAACTTTTTAGAGTGTTTATTTGGTCTTTTCCCCCCTAATATTTCCTATTTATGATTCTCCCCCTCCCCGCAACATTCAGAGACCAAGTTACTTCTGAATTTCCTCATGGTATATTCTGTAGAAAAAATATATTTCTATAGTGAAGTATAGGCAAACAGAATATATGGTGTGTATCAAAATTGTCTGTGATCATTTAAAAACACAGATGTGCAGAATACACAGAAGACCAAGTAAGTCAGTATCCCTGACAGTGGGCATCTACTCATGAAAGCTTCTTGGAGGCAGGGACCATGCTGATTTGCTGTATCCAGCACTGGTATGGCATACATGATGAGCTCAAGAAATATTTAATGAATGAATATATTCAAATTTGACAAATACCAATTAGACACTTGAATGGGCTGGACACTGCTGTACTTTGTATATGGTGGCAAACAAAATAAGACAAAGATTCCTGTCTTCACAGAGTTTACATTCTTGTGAGGAAGACAGATAACTTAGTGATGAGGGACACTTTAAAAATGTTGTCATCATATCACCCCTCACAAAACCTTGCATTGTAAGGTCTTTATTTTTTATTCTGAAGAAAATGGAGAATTATTGCAAGGTTCTGGGCAGAATAACAGGATCTGATTCAATATTTTTAAAGACTCACTCTAGTGACTCAGAAGACAGCAGTGTCAGTGGAGGTGGTAAGAAGTGATTGAATTCTGCATATTTTCTAAAGATAGAGCCAAAATGGTTTTGCTGTGCATTGGTGAGGTCTCCAGGGTGTTTTGGCCTGAGTAACTAAAAGGATGATGTTGTCATCCACTGAGATGGGAAAGGTGGTGGGAGAAATGCATTAGTAAGGAAAACAAAAATCCGTCAGTTTTAGACAGGTTGAATTTGAGATGTTTATTAGGCATGGAGCTCTCAGGTGGGAAGTTGAATACAAGAGTCTGTAACTCATGAGTCAGGTATGGACTAAAAAAATGAATTTAGAAATTGTTAGCTGGCATTCAAAGTCATGAAGGGGTATGAAGAAAGAAGAAAAGAGGACCCAGCCAAGGAGAATGAGAAGGAAAGATCAGTAATGCAAGAATACAACTAAGATGTGAAGAGTCACTACAGCCAAGTGAGGGAATAATGAAGCACTGCTCTTGAGTCTATTTCTTGCTTTGCCACAAAGTTCCTTTTGTCTTTGGGCAATTCTGAGTCTTGATTTACCTACATACAGGATGAGGGAGTTAAATGAAATAAAAACTAAACATTCTTGTCGTCTCAGAAATCTACCAAACGATTTATTTAGTAGAAAGAATACCTGGCTTCCAACCACAACTCCAGTTACATATATGCTCTATGCTTTGGAGAAAAACCCTTTATCTTTCTGAGTCTCAGTTAACTCTTCCATAAAATGATGAAAGTATATTTCATCTGACAGGTATGAAAAGAAACCAAATAACTTTTATGAAACTGCTTTGCATCATGTCTAGTATCCTGCAGGCACTAATTCAATACATTTTTCATTTTTTCAACCTTTCCATTAAGATAATTTAATGATCTGGAGCTGAATTTTTGAACCAAAGAAGGAACGTGGAGGACAACAATAGTTATCATTATGTTTCTAGACAACCAAGGACAGTGTGTGCTCTGCGAATCATCTGGAGGGAGCAGGAAGTCCCTCCTTTCTTCTCGTCTCATGCTTCACCTGTTACTTTACAGAACACTTTCTTTTTTTTTTCTTCTGTACTTAACATTTGATAGAGTGAGAGAGAAAACGGATAAGTGTAACCGTTTTGTAAGGACAACATTGTGAATATAGCTGACATCCTAAACAACTGTCAAACGACATTATGTAATATGCTAAACCAGTGATGAAACTCAGTCCGAATTGAGCAGACTCAACGGAATATTTGTTCTGTTTTCAGCACCCATTATAAAGTCTTGTACATTTTGGTTTCAGTAATGACTATTATTTCCTAAAATTTAAGAGGAAGTTACATCCAAAAAGGCAATCAGTTCACGTTGTTACTGTATCCACACTGGGTGGTTTAAACTAAATTCACTAACTGGTTTACTGACCGTTTTTTCTTTTAGAAATAAAATAAGGTCAAAATCAAATCTGTCTACATTCAGCTCAATCACAGAAATTACAAAGCTTATCTTTGAAGAAGGGAAAATTTCACTGCTGTTTTTCAGGAACTGACAAAAGATCACTTAACTAGTTCATTATCCTTTATGCATTCGGATCAAATTTTCTGGGCCAAAATGACCCCAAAGTGTTTGCACACAGCTCACAATAATAATCTGTTAACTCCTGTCCACAAGTATATTGGAATAAATTTAAAGAAATTATCTCATAAATTAGGTACAGTCCTTAGAAATCTACAACCCCAATAAAGAATTTATGTAGCAAAAATTAGCACATCTAATCATGTTTAAAAGGCATAACAACTTTTCATATATTAGGCTTTCCACAGATGTGGTGCCAGGTTCCACACTGCCTTGTAGGGCCTGGGGAAACTTTAAGCAACCTAGATCCTATCTATAAACAGAAAGATCTAGGGCAATGAAAAATACTTATTAATATTGATTCCACAACTGTGGGCTCTCTGATCTGTCCTCTTACCTGTGCACAAACAGTGGTAGACACAACAAACCCAGATGGTTACAGAGGACTATCACCCACCCCATCCTCACTCCCTCCCCTGCCCAACAAGTTGCAAGCATTTGCCCATAGGCCCACTAGAGTAAAGGGCTGTCAAAGCAGGTATTAACAAGGATTTTCAATGATCTCAGAAAGGAGTTAAAAATGGCCCTGGGTTTTATGCAAATAGAAAAGAATGCTTTTGTATTTTATGAAAATAACTTCTGAGTAGTCTAAGTGTCTTTAACTATAGCCACAGTCAAGTAGAAAATGGCCTTTAATTTCCCCAAAAGCACATGTATACCTTCACCTTTTTCACACATCCCCCAACACCCCTCCCTATCTGGCAACCATCAAAATGTTTTCTGTTTCTATGAGTCTGTTTCTGTTCTGCTTATTCCTTTATTTTGTGTTTTAGATTCCCATATAAATGAAATCATATAGCGTTTATCTTTTTCTGTCTAACTTATTTCATTCAGCACAAAACCCTTTAGGTACATCCATGTTGTTGCAGATGGTAAGATTTCATTCTTTTTTATGGCTGAGTCATATTCTATTATATATTGGACATTTATGTTGCCTTCATATCTTGGCTATTGTGAATAATGCTGCAATGAACCTATGAATGTGTATGTCTTTTGGGTTTCTTTGGATAAATACCCAGAGGTGGAATTTCTGGGTCCTTTTTTGTCTCTTGTTATAGCCTCTATTTTAAAGTCTATTTTGTATAAGTATTGCTATCCCAGATTTTTGTTCATTTCTATTTTCATGAAGTATCTTTTTCCATCCCTATACTTTTCAGTCTGTGTGTATCTTTCAACCTTAAGTGAGTCTCTTGAAGACAGCCTATGTAAGGGTTTTGTTATCCATTCAGCCACTGTAGTCTTTTGATTGGAGCATTTAATCTATTTGCATTTAAAGTAATTATTAACAGATATGTAATTATTACTATTTTACTATTTATATTACTGATCTTTTCTTCTTCTTAAAGAAGACCCTTTAATAGGGGGAGAGGACTCTTTTAAAAATATATACTTTTATTGATTTCAGAGAGGAAGGGAGAGGGAGAAAAAGATAGAAACATTAATGATGCTAGAGAATCATTGATTGGTTGCCTCCTGCATGCCTCCTATTGGGGACTGAGCCCACAACCAGGGCATGTGCCCTGACCTGGAATCGAACAGGTGACTTCTAGGTGCAGGGACCGACGCTCAACCACTGAGTCACACTGGTGGGGTGGGAGAGCCCGTGCCCGGTTTCCTCTGGACTTTCCCCATGGGCCCGTTCCCTTTGCTGCTTTTGCTTTGTATCTTTTTCTTGGGAGGCACCTTACAATGAAGGTGTGCGTTATAACGTAAGGTATCCGTTCCTTGATTATCACTATATGCTGAATTCTTTGAGTCCACTCAGTGAATCTCCTAACCTGGGAATGGTCTTAGAGACTCTGGACACATGAGGAATAGCCATTTGGCTGATAATCAATTTTCCTTCATGTGAATGTGAATTTTCCTCCAGAAAAAAAATTAACTAACTCTTTGATCATTCTCTATATCATCTGTTTACAACTTTATTTTTTATACAGTGTTTCCTTATACATTTTTGGTGCTCATTAAAAATGGAATAATGTCTACTTAATATATAATGAAGTTAACAATTTTTATTAAATTACATAAGTCAAGAGCTCTAAAGTTATGGTTTCCCTAACGGCTGTTCCTTGACTGACTTATTTGCAAGAATCATTTTTGAACACAATATTAACTTTCATACTTCCAAGAATAATGCAGCCAGATAGAGTTGCTATGGAAACCATAACTGATTCTTGTCATAAAGTATATGCTACTGAGCACGAAATTTAAAGACTGCAGAAACTCAGCACACATATTGTTAGGATGAGGCACAAAATGCAGGAATTATAAGACTTTTCTGTACATGTGCATTTTAAAACCTGAACCTTAATGTTGCATGAATAATTTGACATTCAAATACCTCCTCTTTTGTTTTTTTTAAAAGGCAAATATGTGTAGGAGAGAATCTCACAAGTTGATTGATCATCTTTCTGTATATTTAAAAATACCAGTTTGAGTTACAATATTGTAATAGGGACAGTATCTAACAATATAATGTTCAAATATATGTACGTTAGTGAATTAATCACTTCATTAAATACAGTTTATTTTAACTTGTATAGGCCACCGATATCTATAATCTTTATAACCTGGTTTCAGAATGGAAAATATAATCAACATAAAATGTTGCTACATAAAATAATAATATACGTTTTTAAAAATTAGAAAAATTCTGGATGCAAGTATATTTTTAAGTGACATATTGCATCATCAAAACCATTAAAACATTGTAACTACAAATATAGCATTTACAAATAAAAGGCCATAATTGGATTTAAAAATATATTTTTTTATTTATTTCAGAGAGAAAGGGAGAGGGAAAAAGAGAGAGAAACATCAATGATGAGAGAGAATCATTGACCGGCTGCCTCCTGCATGCCCCTACAGGGGATCGAGCCCACAACCCAGGCATGTGCCCTTGACTGGAACCAAACCCAGGGATAACACTTTAATATGGAGAGAGGTACATCTGCTTTGGATTTCAGTGTTGAAACAGATGGTTTTATTGGGGAGTGATGAAGATGATTTTATATTCACATAATGCAGATCCTAGAGATCACTTAATGGCTATATTCTGCTTTCAGGAGTTCTATTTTAATTGAGGAAAGAGACTAAGGAATAAAAATAACTTTATAATATCCAATATGGGGAGAGACAATCTGGCATCTTCAGTCAAAAGCAAAACACCCTATCATATTTCTAAATAAATGGAGAAAAAAAATATTGTCATATGACAAACTTATGTTGCTACTCTTCTAAGTTGATTAAGATGTAAACTGTTATGATTTTTAGAATATATGCAGATTTAAAGTTTAAGCTAATATTGAACCCTAAATGTTAAAATATGATATGAAATAAAAACATACTCATGAACAGCTGAAAAAAATGTTATGCAGCATAGAATGATTGGCAAACCGAGGCCAAGTCGTACAGATGAAGATATATTTGTTTTCACTAAAGCAATTTTTCAAAGTAAATGAAATTTACTTGTGACAGCATCCTTGTCAGATAGTTTTATTCCTTTTAGGAAGTTAAGCATAAATAAAAGCAATAGAGTGAAGATTCAGGAACTTTGTAATTACCAGCAATTAAATTATTTGGAATTATTATAGTTCTGCATTTTTAGTCTTTGGATTGGCAAAATATGCTTCTTCCATTCAGTGATTTTTAAGTATCTTAGTTCTCGCATCATTCTTCGTATGACCTTTGGTTTTTATTCTCTCTTGGGAGTTTGCATAATTACTTTTCAAATTCTTAAAAAACAAATCACTTCCTCCTCTATGAATTTTTTTTGATGTTTTCTTTTGTTCATTTCAAAGGCTCTTTTACTGTGACTTTAACATTCTGCTTAGTGGAAACAATTACAAACATAAGAAATGTGAAGCCTAGAGAGCTACCAAAGTAACAAGGGCAGCACTGATATCATGCCTTAAAATACTTCCCTCTGCCTTTCTGTAAAATTTTCACTGCCCATCTTTAGTTTACTTATCTGTAAGAGGTATTTATTTTTCACAAAAATTTCCCCATAAAGTACATTTAAATATAACTGCAAAATCTTTTGACCCCAGTACACTGCATATGCACTATGAGATAAATTTGGGTCTTGGTAAAAAAATTAAATTACTAGGTTATGGACATTTAGGTTGCCTTCTTAACACTGCAACTTTTAAGTGAATTTTACATTCATTGATGCTGACTGTCAGCTTTCATACTAAATGTAGAGTGTGAACCTGGCTGGGCTACAAAGAAATATAGACTCTTCCTCTACCTCCTTCCAGATTCTTTAGCTTTATTAGGTTAATCTCTGTCTTAAAAGGTCACAAAGTACAAAAAAGTCAACTACATCACATCTCAGAGTGATGTCATGTCAAGATTAATGCCCTATTCCTGGTCATATTCTAATTAGGGCTATGTAATCTAAAAAACAAAACAAAACAAAAAAACCCCACAGATAAACAGAACATACTATGGGTAAAAATAGCAAAAGGGAAAAATTAAAAAAAATCCCTTTCCATAAACTTTATCGTAAATATAGAAGGCCTTCTTCTGGGGATTTTAAGTTACTCTTTCTCTGCTATATAGTAGAAAGAATCAGGCTCATCTCTATTAAAATTGACTGTAATATCTTATAAAAAGACCTGCGGTATGAGCCAAGGCAAGAGAGAATGACTAACTCTAAACAAATACTTTGGAAACAAAACTAGGGATTATAAATGTAAAAAAAGGAAGGTTTATGGAGTAATTACAAAATGTAGAATACTATGACAATAAATCTACTGATGATCAAGAAAAATTAGTTATTTCCATTTTTGCTAAAGATAAATGACAATTATAATCATAATGAACATGAATAATTGTTTACATAAATTCTATGAATTTCTATGTTAAGCATATCTGTTTTATATTTACTCTCAATTTTGTGGTGTATAACGTAATTCCAACAAGAAGTCTTTCTTGAAAAAGCAAGAGCATATTTTTAAAAAGCCCCTGAAACATCTCTCCCGGACACAGCTACATGAAATGACTAGCCATTTTCATTTATTTGAAGGAATACTCAGGATTAGGGCTATGATGTTGTGTTTTGCAAGTGATAAAATTACTAAAACTAGAAAATGTTTTATTATTTTGCTAATGTATTTATCAAAATGCCCTTTTTTTCTTAAGAGACTTTGATAATTTAACATTTATGCTATTATCTTTAATGAATGCTAGATGCAAGGGCAGCAACTCTGAACATTTCCATATTTTTTGAAGTTAAGGATAATATGATATCAAATGGCTTCAATCTATAAAACTTAAAATTCATGTACAGAAATAATGAATAACAGAGGAATAATAAAATGTATTTCTTACCTTTCCAGAAACAATCTTTTCATAAATCTGAATTGGTTGATCTGCAAAGAATGGGGGGTAGCCAGCTGCCATTTCATAGATTAACACCCCTAATGCCCACCAATCCACTGCCTTATTGTAGCCCTAAGAGAAACGAACACCAAATGTCAATTAGTAAACACTCTGCAGAGAATGAAGTCATTGATGACTTCAAAATGACCTTCAAGCATGGGACATTTTTTTTCAAAAGCAGTGACTGAGTTATTCAGGATAGAATAAAAAAATGAACAAAACTTATCAGGTCAGATTTAAATTAAATACAGGAAACTTTCTAAATATTGAAATGGATATTAGACAATATTATTAAATCTTCTTTTTAAAATCATTAAGAATATTACGGACAATAAAATATTCCCTATTCAACTGCGATGCTTTGATTGTTGCGCAACAATAGGAAGGGAGTAGGGCTAAATTACCCCGTTGAGTCCGCTTTAGGCCTATGATCTTTTGAACCAGGTTTTCTAGAGAATGCTAGGAAAGTCAAAAGTTTTGATGCAAAATAGTAGATACTGCGCTTCATAATAAGTAATGGAGTTGACTTCAGAATATGCTTTATCGTTGGATTTTAGGAGAGTAAGTATACTAAGGAAAGTCCCATCCACTTCACAAGATCTTATGATAGCTAAACACTTATTTGTGACCCAATAAATATAAATGTTTAAGTATAATTTATTGACTGTATTGCTTCTCATCTCTTAAAGGTATACCAAAAAGATAATTCATAGGGTTTTAGAGGACTGACTGAATCTAATGAAAGGAAACAACGTATATAACAAGGGCCTTGAGTGTGCACAGCACATATCCTGAAAGGGCGCTGTGAACCAAATATACGATGCTAAGGTTATTTGTACATGGGTTGTTTGTTTATTTTACATTTACTAAAATTAAGATATAGAAGTATTTACAAAGTTCAAATATTAGCATGTTTACATAACGTTTGTTATCAACAATGATCAGTGTCAATTGGCACAAAAGATTATGAAAGAATAACCTGATCATAGAGAGGAATGAGCTGAGTTCTTGCCAGATCTTTGGTTAAGTGTATCCTCTAATTATCGTCACAACTCCCCACATTTCAACCTTTTCTCAAAAGTTTAGCTTTCCAAACTATTTAGTTTTCAAATTATGAGCAAAAATATAATACTATAAATAGGGATTTTTTTCTTTTCATTTTTGTTCTGCTTCTGCATGTTTTTTAAAAGGGAGAGACTAGTATAATTAGAATAGCACTTTGTTTTTGCTAACAGAAATAGGCATTAACTTTGTTTAACTCTTTTAATTTAACTCACTAATGCTGTCATTCATTACAATATTTTTATTATAATGAAAGCATATAATGTTGAACAAGGTTCTTTTACTAAACTTTGATTTCTATGTTGTAGATTGTGTGCTAATGTTCATAATAAATATGCCAGATGTTTTTAATGCCCTAGATATAGAGAATAAAAACAAATCAATAAGAAAAACTAAATTACAATAAATAAATAAATAAGCAAAGGACATGAAATAATAATTCATATACACACAAAGAAATACCAAATAGCTATAAGTATTAAAACAAATCTAATAAAAACATGAGGCTTAAAATATTATTTATTGCCTATTAAATTAGTAATGATTTAAAAAATAAGAATACACAATGCTAGAGAGAGTGTGGTGAAATGGGCACCCTCATATACGGCTGGCAAGAGTATAAAATGTTACCATCTTTTTGGAAAGCACTTTGGCAATTGTATCAAGAATTTATCCTAAAAAATAACTTAAAATGCAGAAAAGCTATATATTCAAAGACCATTATCTCAGTTATTTATAAGAGGAAAAAAATAAAAAAGGAAACAACCTTAATATTCAATGATAGAAGAATGGTGAAATATTTCGTGGTTACATTTGCAAATAGCCATTAGAATACTTGTTATCATTCAAGTGAAAAAAAGCTGAATACAAAATTATACATTCACTATATCTCAACTACGATAACATGCATAAGAATTATATAAAAGTGTTTTTTTAAGGTTGCCTCTGGGTGGAGAGATTATAGTTTTTTTTAATTGTTTCTTTATATATTTATGTATTTTCTGAATTTTGTACAGTGAACATTTATTACGTTTACAATATATATACATTTAAAAAGTTTTGGCACTTATTCTGTCATGGTATTACAGGGTGGGGCAAAAGTAGATTTACAATTGTGAGTACATGAAACAGAGTTTATTCCTGTATTATTATTTATTACTTATTATATTATTTTCCATATGAACAACTGTTAACCTACTTTTGTCATACTTTGTATTTGTTAAGTATAGTTAAAAAAGAAATGTGTTAATAGCAATGATATTTTGATTATAAAAAACTAAAAGATCAAGTGCGAAAGATGCATATATGCCTAACCAATGGACACAGAAAATAGTGCTGTAGGCCTGGGGTAGGGGGTTGAGGTGCAGGGGTGGGAGGGAGGAGACAGGGTGTCAATGCAGGGGAAAGGGGGACATTTCCAATACTTTAAACAATAAAGATAATTTTTAAAAAATAAAGTGTGAAAGATAATGAGAGAAAGCTAAAATAAATCTTTTTTATTCTAACATTGTCTATAGGTTAGCCATTTTCAATTATTCAGGGGGTAGGTATTCAGTTTCTAAATATTGAGGTGCGTGGCTTATCCCTTCCTCTTTTCTTTTTCCTATTTGTGCCCAGTTATTGTTAATTTCTCCTTTCTAGCTTTCTCCACCAAAGAATGGCAGTGGAAAAGAGAAGTTAAATCGTTCTTTCAGATATGAGTACACGTTTCTCTCACCACATTTTCACTGTTTGGAGAAGTAGAACTGTCTTCAATAAGACTGTAATTATTCAATTGCTATGATATTTCTATGTTTAAACTGAAATTAAAAAACAATGAACATACATTTCTTGTAAGCGGTAAAGTTGAAACAAAGAACTGACGACTAGCGCATATCATCTTTAGATTTGCCTCTTGTGACTGCTCTCCTGTGACTGGGAATGATTACGGAAAAGCTATGCTTCCGGCTTCAAAACATGGATCTAGAGGTCAGATTTATTAACACTGTTTCCATTAGATTCAGAGTTAAAATGGACAGTTTATGGGATTACTGTTAGACTCTATTTTTTTTAGTAATTATGCACAAGTAGATTTAAATTTATAATTTAGATTAAATAAAAGTATAACATTAGGACTCAGGGGTCCTCAAAGTTTTTAAACAGGGGGCCAGTTCACTGTCCCTCAGACCGTTGGAGGGCCGGACTATAATTTAAAAAAAACTATGAACAAATTCCTATGCACACTGCACATATCTTATTTTGAAGTAAAAAAACAAAACGGGAACAAATACAATATGTGTATTTGCGTGTGGCCCGCGGGCCGTAGTTTGAGGACCCCTGCATTAGGTCAATAAACGGTTTTCAGAGAAGTCCACTCTGACGCATGCCTTCTGTCTCCACGTCTTGCGTAGACAGTGTAAGCATACCTTGCTGAGGATTATTTCTGGAGCCAAGTATTCTGGAGTGCCACACAGTGTCCAAGTTCTGCCTTTAACTCTTTTGGCAAACCCAAAGTCTGTGACCTACAGAAGGAAAAAAAAGCACAAAACTGTGAACATTATTATTTCACAATAAATGTATTTGTTGTGCTGAAGTTGAAAGTTTAAAATCAGGGCGAAAAGCAGAACCAGGTAAAACAAATTAATTAAATGGAACTGAGGCTAATCTAGGAGGGCCACTATTTAGTGACTATAGTTGAAACAACCCAATGCTGAATAACATTTCCCATCTCTAACCAAGGAGCAAATCAACAACAACAACAGCGAAAGTCTTAATAAAAATGAAGGAGTGCCGGAAGTGTCCCTTAACTCCAGTATGTCCTTTGCCATTAATTATCTCATCAGAAGTGCAGCAGCAGAAGAACTGAATCCGGGAGAAACTAAGATGGCGGCAGAGATAAACACCGGGAAATTAAGGCCGCTCACAACAATTGATTAATACCTCAGAGAAACAATACGGACTTCATCCAGAACCATAGGAAGCCTGGCTGACTGTAAACTCTACAACTAGAAGGAAGGAAACGCACACTGAGACCCAGAGAAGCTGCAGGAGAGAAGCGCAGAGGTATGAGGC
>NW_006300036.1:3883644-3886885 GCF_000327345.1 Myotis davidii | reverse complement strand
CATCCCCAGTAGGAGATGTGCAGGAGGCAGCTGATCGATGTTTCTCTCTAATCGATGTTTCTAACTCTCTCTCTCCCTTCTTCTCTGTAAATAATCAATAAAAAATATATTAAAAAAAAAAGTGCAGCAGCATCCCTGGGGAGACCTGGTAAGTGTGTAAAAAGGGACGCTCCCAATCCATCGATAGCAGAAACGGAAAGAAAACACTGTCACCAGTCCAGATTTGGCAGCTGCACTGTAGTATAAAAAGCATGGACGCTGGGGACAGACTGGATTCAATTCTGATTCCACCTGTGTGACCTTGCTCTGCCTTAGTTTCATCAGCCTTAAAATGAGGATAACAACCGTATTTGCACTTCATGGCATTATCAGAATTAAAAGAGAGGATACAGCCCTGCTGGTGTGGCATCGACCCAGGAACCAAGAGGTCATGGTTCATTTCCCAGTCAGGGCACATGCCCGCGCCGTGGGCTTGCAACAGGCAGCTGGCCAATGGTTCTATCTCATCGATGTTTCTAACTCCCTCTTCCTCTCTGAAATAAAAATAAAAAAAATCAATTTCCCTTTCCCTTCTTCTATCTCTAAAACTCAATAAAAAAATAAAACAAAACACACAAAAAATGATTCTCTAAAAAACAACAACAGAGAGACAATACATAAAAAAACATTTGGAATAATGCGTGGCACTAAATGAGTGCTCACAAATTTAGCTATTACTAATTCTTTATGCAGGAGTCTGTGCTCAGTTCACAACCACAGATTACAGGAGATATAAACACGGTCTATCCTTGAAGGGACTTTTTGTTCTCTGTAATAGCACCGGAACCATAAACTCTCTTTAAGCTATTGGGGAAAAGTTTTAGTCTTCTCAAAGAAAAAAACATTCCAATATTGGTAGTTGTAAATACGTACAACTTGTTACCTAGTATTATCTCAAATACATTATATATAGTATGTTCAGTGCATACCTGGATATAACCTTGGTGGTCAATTAGGAGATTTTCAGGTTTTAGATCTCTGTAGATGAGGTCTAGTGAGTGGAGGTACTCAAATGTTAGCACTATCTGAGCTGCATAGAACCGGGCATGGGGTTCACTACAAAGAAACAAAACATTGGATTTCTGTAAAATGGGTTAACACATAGTAATAAGTAGATTATACAAAAAATTAATATGAAGTTGAGATATATTGGGAGTAAAACGTATTTTTTAAAAACTGTGTACATAATCTTGTTAATTTCCAAATATTTAGTAAATCTCTACATTGTCTTCAAATAATGCTTTGGTATGATTAGTGAGAATCATACATTGAAGAAAAATGTAACTTTCAAATTGTCATCATATGTTAAATTATTATTGGCTATCGTAGAAGATATTGATGTTTTTGTAATTATGTCTGACCTTAAGGATGACTGAAAAGCAAATGTGCCAATTAGATCGTCTGTCACGGTCATCGCTACTATTGATGGGTTCCATTTATATTTCTCATACATTTCATGTGCTTAAAGATTTTTGTTACATAGGAGAGTTCTTTACTTGAAATCATCTGCTGATCATTGCCATTTTTACCTAATCTGTTCTTATTAAAAAATGATATATGCTCAATATAGAAAAAATATAATGTTAATGAAAAGCAAGACATCCCTAATCCCATCCAGAAACCATAGATAAAATCCTGGAGTCTGAATTTCCAATCTTCTATGTATGTTTACACAGATACATAAACACAGGTATAAGCTGTATATTTGTGTAAATATGTATAATTCTTACAGACATAGATGAGATCAACTGATAGGCCAATGTGACTTTGATGCCACATTCTGAGTATTATTCCAAAAAGATGTACTGACTTTTTAGTCTGAGTTTCTATTTCATCACCTAATGTATATCCTGAATTCTGCTAATCTGCCTGACAAATTGCAATGACTTCCAGATTTGTGTCCTCAGTGAACAACGTTAACTAGGAATAGAATCTCCCTCAAGACCATTGGCATGAATTTGATCTAGTAAGACCAGAAATATAGATTAATTTCAAAAAAGGATTACATATGGTGCTCCTTTTGCTTATCACTGTATTTTCTAGGTACTAGCCTCATACACATCAGGTGCTCAGTAAATATTTGTTGAATGAATAAATATGTAAAGAAAAATACATGTTGGGGGCAATATTTTAGAACACCCTTCCAGTTTGAGCCCCATCTCATTAACACTGTCACAATTGACATAAGTTGTATGATAAGGAATGAAATCCAAGTCTATCATCGTGTTTTTGTGAATTTAACCATCATAAGTCCTGTTTGAATTCACACTTATATATGTTAGTTACACCAATATATAATGTACAGAAAGAAGCTGGACCTATTCTTGGTTTCAGTTTCATTCTATTAGTGATTACTAATGAACAATAGTAGCTTACAAACTATTACACACAGTAAAGATAGCAACCTATAACTTATTTAAATAATTGTGTAGCCTTTATTTGTAATAACCTAATGAGGTACAGTACATATATATTATATATGTATTTTTAAACCTTAACATAGTAACAACATTAAGGAGAAATAAACTTGTGCAAAACTAACTCTCATAATTACATCACCATGTTATCATTATCATCTTTTCTATATATTGCCTTTTTTATCTTTATCCTTACACAAACCTCTTTCCTAGAATTGTGTAATATTTGTTCAATAAATACTGATATGTTTAAATTCAATTAATGTTTGCATTTCTGGAAATTCTAATAATAGATTTCAAACAATACTTACTAATGGTAGAATATTTACATTGGTATCATAGTGTTTTTATTTGATTTTTAAAAGTCAGTATGTGGCCTCTTAGTAATATTCCCATGTAATTCTCCATACAGATAAAATATTACTAAATTGAATGAAATAAATTTTTACATTGATCATCACTTAAAAATTTTTTTTTTTTTTTAAAAACACACAGCATGATTTAAGGAGAGTAAAGTATTAGTTACCTGAACCTTCCAATTCTTCTTAGATGTGAAAACATTTCACCCCCAGGGACATATTCCATAACCATATATAAATTAGAATTATCCTATAAACAAATAGGAAGGATAAATAAAGCAAAATATTTTAAGGTAGCACCATGTTCAATTAGAAAAAGACACATAAAAAACCACCTGGTAGATTACTAACATTGGGAACTAAAGATTAAATAAAAAATGTTCTAACTTTTCTCCCTTGGGCACTCATGTTCTCCCCCCCTCGCCC
>NW_006300036.1:3844548-3883613 GCF_000327345.1 Myotis davidii | reverse complement strand
TACAATTTATTCTAGGATTTTTGCTGTTCTTGAAGGGAACACTTAACTTTTAAACAATTAAACAGCACAGTAATAACTTAATGTTACAGTGTATGCAGAGGAATAACTAGGGCAAAAAAAATTTTGCAAAAGTTAGTAAGAACATTTACATTTTATGTACTACATTAGGTCAGAGAAATTAAGGATTTTTAACATCATCAGGAATTCACAGGTCTTTATTTTATTTAAAGAATAAAGGAGGAAAAAGATTAAAATGCTTCATATGAATCAATGTTGCAGAGAGGTGCCAAGTATCAGTCTAAGGAACTGAAAAGCTGCCAACTTAAAGAACAAATCTTTTGAAAGTTTATGAGACACTTGAGCGGAGCGTCAAAGTCTGTTCTAACTCATATGAATGAAAAGACTAGAGCACAAATTACTAAATGAAAAAAGATAGTGAGATTGTGGCAGAAAAGGCTCTGGAGAAAACGAAGATATGGAGGTGTGCTGATTTGTCTTATTAAAATGTCACTATGGATTTTGGTAAATTGAAATTTTTATTTTATACTACAGCCTCATGAAAAATTACACATTTTCCTTAACAAATTCCACAGGGAGAACCAAAATCTTTTTTTAAAAAAACACACAAAGCAAAACTCCATGTTTATCACCTGGTTTAGAATCCTATTATAGCTTTATATTTTTAAAAATTATGAGATGAAAATATTTTATTTGGATATTAATAAAATTTACCTTAAAAGAATACTCCAGTCGAACAAGAAAAGGAAAATTTACTGCCTGTAATATTCTTTTCTCATTCAAAGTGTGCTCTATTTGCTTCAGTTTAACAACCTGTAATTGAGAGATAAATATATTACATGCATTTAAATGAAATTTAAGTTACTATAATTTTATAAGAAGAAAATGAAATAAATGTTTTTCATAAATAATGAACCTGGATAAAACAAAATCACTAGAGTTGGACAAGGATGATAGCAATAATTACCAATGAGGTTTACTAGGTTTAAATCCTTACAGAGATTTAAAACTTGGTCTTAAAATGGCAAACTATGATTTTCAGTAAAGAAGCAAGAGCTAAGAAGAATTAGAATAATACCTGAATAAATACAAGAATAAATCTGAAAATTCAATTTGCACAGCTACAAAAGAGGATACACACTAAATATTGGCAACAACAACAACAAAAGACTATGTCTTTATAGCAAATAGATCATTTAGAATTAAGCTTTCTCTGGGTTGTCTACTCAATCATGTACATAGCAGAGGACAGCAACTTATCCTGACATCAAGAAGACTGATTCTACCCTACTTGTGATCTATTTTTAATTTAAGAAAAGGTATCTTTAGGGAGATAGAAATAATTATTTTGCTTGTGTATAAATCATGTGTGATAGAGGCTTATGTGGGATAATCATAGGATTCAAGAAGTTGAACATGGATAAGAAAGGCAATTAAAAAAAGGAGCCCTCGTGCACTGCTGGTGGGAATGCAGACTGGTGCAGCCACTGTGGAGAACAGTATGGAGTTTCTTTAAAAAACTAAAAATGGAACTCCCTTTTGACCCAGTGATCCCACTTCTAGAAATATATCCCAAGAAACTAGAAACACCAACAGAGAAAGATAAATATCACGTGATCTCACTCATTTGTGGAATATCATGAACAACATAAACTGATAAACAAAAACAGAGCCAGAGACAGAGAAGCATCGATCAGACCGTCAAACCTCAGAGGGAAGGTAGGGGAGGGAGGGGTATAAGGGGGAGAGATCAACCAAAGGACTTATATGCAAGCATATAGGCCTAACTAATGGACACAGACCCCAGGGGGGTGAGGGCATGAGTGGGGGGATGGGGGATAATGTGGGGATAAGGACACATATGTAATAACTTAATCAATAAATTTAAAAAAAAGAAAGGCAATTAAAGCTATCACCCAGTAATTAGTATATACAATTATAGTATAAAATAATTAACTAAGAGCCAGAAGATTTGTGTCTAATCTAGGTCTTCTATTCAACCAGTTTTGTGACTTTGGAAATGTTACTTTAATTCTTAGAATATCAGGTTTTTAAAAAATCTGTAACATGAAGTGGTTGGATCACCACTGTCAACATTCTAACTAGTTACAGAACCAATCAGTCCATTCTTATCACGATAAACTATTTAACACTACCTGGGTAAGTAGTATTGCTTTGTGCTTACTATTTTTTTAATATGTTATTTTTCTGTTGAAATTTCAGGGTCACAGTAGAACTGAGTGGAGGGTACAGAGACTTCCCATATACCTCCTTCCTCCACACATGCATAGCCTCCCATGATCAACACTCCCACCAGAATGGTAAACTTATTACACTCAGTGAACCTACATTGATGCATAGTAGTTTACATTAGGGTTCACCCTTGGTATTCTACATCTATGGATCTGGACAAATGTATAGTGATGGGTATCCACCATTATAATATCAAACAGAGTAGTTTCACTGCCCTAAAAACCCTCTGTACGCCACCTATTCATCCTTCCCTCCCCACTAACCCTTGGCAACCACTGATCTTTTTATTGTCTCCAGAAAGTCATATAGTTGGAATCATACAGTATGTAGCCTTTCAGATTGGCTCCTTTCACTAAGTTATATGCATTTCAGTTTCCTCCATGTCTTTTCATGGCTTGATAGTTCATTTCCTTTTAGCGCTGAATAATACTCCATTGCCTGAGTGTACCAGTGTTTACTTTTGCATATGATGATATAGCAGGTTTTTAAGTTAGAAACAGACAATGTGTTACCTTATGAAATAGGTAATAAGATCTGCAACAGAGAGGCTTTCTGAATTACAGTCCTAAGTCAACTATGCATATATGGGGCATAACAATTAAGTAGACACAAAGACGAGAGAGTGTTTGCCTTCATGCTGCATAAAATCTGCCTGGAAGTATGATGCATGGATACGTGAATAACAATACAGAACAACTGCCAAGTGAGAGTTATGTATAGTGTTCAGAGGGGAAAATATACAAAGGTAAGTCAGTCTGAGTGCTAATCATGTGCACTGGGCTAGAGCTTAGGACAGTACCTCTCAAACTTTGGTAATAAAGTATCCCTAAAAGGCAGAGAAAAATTAACAATTCCCCTAGGGGTTTTATCCATGTTTTATTTCAAAATTCATATATCATGTTTACTTCCTAATATTTCTGGTGGTTTAAATACATATATTTAAAAGCATTTAAAATGATTAATTGTCAGTGATTTTTTTTTTTTAGCCAAGCACTTGAGGTGTTTTTAAAAAGGAAGATAGGTCATATATCATCATATACTCCCTTACCCAACCCAGCATAGCACCATATACATCCTGTGGGTCCAGTTTCCATCAGAGAAATAGACTATAGAGGACAAGTGGGGGAATAGTGTGAAGTAACACTGGAGTGGAGTTAGGGAGAAAATTATGAAGGCTTTGAAAGTAGGCTGCAGAGTTCTGACTTCATGTAATAAACATTAGGAAGCCTTCTGAGTGAGATGATATATGATAAGAAATATTTGTTGACAGTGAGGAAGGTCAATTAGTACAAGGTGAAAACTAATACTGTGGAAATTAAGATGTTATTGTGAAAGTCCAGGTACTGTTAGTGAGGGACCAAGTCGGTGGTGGCAGAAAAGATTTCAGGGAAAACAAATGCCTTTGAAAGGAAAAATTAACATGGAGTGTAAGAATAGAAATCAGACAAACCCAGGTCAACTTCTTGGTTCCTCTCACTAGCTGTCTGACTTTGAAAAGATTACTTAAACAGAGGTTCTTGGCTTAAAGGGGAGATGAATGTCACACAACGTTGTGAAGATTCACTGATATAATAAATGTAAAGTGACTTGTAATGCTTGACACATAATATGGAATAAAGAAATGGGATTTCTTTAACCCATTGTACGCCATAAGCTTCTACAGACGTAAGCGGTGGACCTTCCCCACACGCCACGTGCGTCTATAGCCACAAACCTCGCATATAAACTCTGGTCGCCCAATTTTAAAATCAGATTTTTTAGTGACATCTCTGGGTTTGTAAAGAAAAGTATGGTAACTTAAATTCGTGAATATTCCAGCACATATGGAAGAAATGGATGGTTTCCATTTAGGATGAGTGGCAGTTAACTGGTTAATTTCTGTGCTGATTTAGTCCCCTCACCTCATATACCCTAAGATAGGAGAAGCCAGAAAGAATTAATTGAAAGACCTGAGACTTTATGAACAAAAAAGGTTATTATTTTGTTACTTAGTTTTAGAAAATTAAAGTAAATGAACTTGAAAAAACTCAGAATATAAAGTCTGAATAGATCCAGAACAATGCCATAGAGCAACGGTTTTCAACCTCTCCTGGCACACATAAACTAATTACTAAAATTCTGCAGCACACTAAAAAATATTTTTTGCCGATTTGACAAAAAATGTATAATCCTGAATCATTCACACTGGACATCTATTGTTGTGTTGGCTGTGGTCATTATTTTATTTGACAATCTAAGGGAAAAGGGGTCAGCGCCCCTGACTAAAGAGTCAGGCACTGCACGTTTTAAAAATACTTGCAGCATGCACACCGGTTGAAAATCACTGCTGCAGGGAAATGACTTAAAATGGCAGCTATTCTTCTGGGAAACGCTCTTTCACCTCGATTTATTCACAAGGCAGACTTCTCAGGAACTTACTTAACAAGTCACTGTCTTACAAAATGTTTTACGGTATAAAAATACATTTTGTAATCCTTTTAATATTTTATGACTAAAGCACATCTTGTTAATTCCTTAAGGAAGGTAACATAAACTATTAGGGGCTATACAGATAATAACATTTTAATGACAGATTTCATAAAAATACAAATTCGAAGCATTTTGTTGTTGTGCTCCCAACACAAGCACACAAATCACGTCCTCTCTGAGACCCAATTACGTCATCTAGAAAGTTAGGGGAAGCACTAGCTGCTCTCTAAGAGCTCCGTGTTCGGATTATACAAATTAGGGCACAGCGCCCAAGGATGAGCTGAAGCTTGGATGAGGGTGCACTGGGCGAGTATACAGAACACGACACAGAGAAGGAATCATCCGAAGGTTGGTAGACAGAAGGAAAAAAATACACAGAAAAAGGCACATTAAAAAAAAAAGGTCAAAGAGGCAGGGGCATAATCAGAAGAGAATGGGGATCCAGAAATCCAAGGTCAAGACAGTTTCAAGGGAGTGGTCAACACAGTTGTTGTCACATAAGACAAGCAAAAAGGGTCCGCTGGACTTGGTGATTGCGACACCGGATTGGTGACCCGTGGCGGAGACATTTTAGTGGAGTAGCACGAGGTAAGAGATAAAGAAGGAGGCAGCTAAATCATTGTGAGTTACAGAATTAACAGGAAGTGAGTTAGGGATAGGGTGATTAAACTATTTTTTTCAAGAAACATGGTTAGAAAAATTATGTGAAAAGGAAGTAGACAAAGATGCACAATTCTGCGTGTGTGTGTGTCGGGGGGGTGTATTTAATTTTAGAGAGAGACTCAATAAGCCTTTACTCCTTTCATGTTAGAGGTTAGCTTTGTTTTTTGTTTCAAAGCAGAGATTGGATCAGAACCACAGACCAGGCTAGCGCTGTGCTGTCCAAAATGGTAGCCACTAGCCACATGTGGTTTTTTAACACTGGAAATGTGGTAACTTGAATGGAGATGTATTGTAAATGTAAAATATACACCGGAAATTGAAGACTGGTATGCCTCAAATATCTCAGTAATTTTTATATTAATTACATATTGCAGTGATAATGTCATGGATACATTGCACTAAACAGAACCTATTATTAACATTAATTTCAACTATTGTTTTTTATTTTTTTAAAATGAAGCAACTAGGAAATTTTCTTATCTATATATTCCAGTGAGCCAAAATGTGATTACTAAGAAAATAGAAGGTTAATATTTAAAGCATGAAGAATTCAGATATCCTGATTATTTATATATACCAGTACGTGATAAAATTTACTTTAAAAATTACTTTTAATTTTTAACTGACATACAATGATATTAGTTTCAAGTGTAATGATTTGACATAAGATGATATTAGTTTCAAGTAATAGTTATGGAAATAATGTTCCCCTATATACTAAAACTATAACTACAGTATTATACAGTCATAATAACAAGAATGACAACTAAATACAAAAATAAGATTCTTTGAAGGTGCCAATATTTAAGTCATTATATTGCATCTATTTAATAATGTAGCTGAAGTTGACCCTTCAAGTAAATGACAACTCAAACACTAACCTTCTGCTTATCTAGGATCTTCATGGCATAATACTGCTCAGTGGCTTTGTGTTTCACCAACATGACTCTTCCAAAGGAACCTGTTCCAAGAGTTTTTTTCCTTTCAAAGTCCTCCAGCCCGGCATTATTCTACATATGCATAAAAAAATAAAATAAGCTTTAAATTTAGAAATTCTCATAAGAATACGATGGCAATAGATTTAGTGATAATCAAAATAGATAATTTAATTTATTAACCATCCATTTAAAAATAATATGAAAGGCTACTGAAATTCCAAGTTATTGGTTCTATTTTTTCCTTTGAATAAAAAACGATTTAATATTTGAGAATTATATTGCAAAACAAAGCATAATAGTAATGGGAGGAAATAAGAGCTTCAGCTGAAATATTCAAGGCTATATTCCAATACATATTATTAGTATTGGACTTCTAACAAATTAGTTTCATATTATAATAATTACAAACTGACCAGAGGTACCCTGACCAAGACAACCATGAAAGCCACAGTCTTAGTGCACTTGCAAATAACTGCAATGACTAGATAAGCCGAGAGATCAGAGTCCTCTCACTAGAGTTACCTCTAAAGAAAGCACCATCATAACTTCATTTCTATCTTTACCGGAGCTTACAGAACTAGGGAATAACAGCGTGAGAGATTCTAATAGCTTTCTCTCTGATGTTATAATGACCCAGGATTACCTAAAACAGCAACAATAGGAAAGAAGAGTTCCTCATGCCCACAACGATAACCAGGAGTCAGAGTCCCAGAACAATAATCAGCCTCTTCTTCTCCTTGAATGGATGCTTTGTTACAAGCAAACATCTTTGTTTGGCTTTGACTATAGCATAGAAGCAAAGAATTGGAAGCATCAATCTATTGAATTTGTTGCTGTCACAACAAAATGAAAATTACTAGGAACAAATTATGTGCTAAATAGCAATAAGTAGTAAGTGCTGACCCATTTTTTAATAGGTTTTCATTACAAAGATCTCCATGAAAATCTTAGAAAAATTATTTCCAGCCTGTACAGTATTGAGCTTGAGAAAGTTGAGATGAAATAGGATTCTTGTATAAGCAACTGAATCCACTGTAGCTGGATTTCGTCTCCATTGAAAACCATATTTTCATTTCAAATTTACAATGATTTTAAATTGCCGTGAGATTCTATGTCAATGCAAAGAATAAGTCCTTACTATTCTGACTGAATTATTTAAATTTATGAATTAACTAGAGGACTAATGCACGAAATTCGTGCAAGGGGCTTGGCCCTCGCAGCTGCAGCAGCTTGCCTTGGCTCTCACAGTCCTGTCTTCGTCCGGAAGGTATTCTGGAAGGTCGTTCGGCTATCCAGTTTAATTAGCATGTTATATTTTTATTATTATAGATATTTAATGTTTTGTTTTACTAACATAGATGGATTGAAATATTTAATATTAGCTCCCAACTAAACAATGAAAATAGACTTCATTAATAAACCATAGAACATCTCTTCTTGTTAGTCATTGCTTTTTATATAAAAATGCCATTTTTTTCACCTCCTTAATGTTTCATGTTAGATAATGTCTAACTTTCACCAGAGGGATTATGTTTTAAATTATAGGTCATGCTCTAAATCTTGATAATGATGGCATCTTCATAAAACATAACATTTATTTAATATTAAATATTCTTTAATGAAAAACTTGAAAATATTTTTTTGTGCTAGGATAAAGGTTTTCAAAATTTAATCTATTAAAGTTCATTACTTATTTCATACCTTCAAGAGAAATTTTTTTGACAAGTATAGATAACTTTTTATATAGTTTTAGATCTCAGTTAAAATCTACAGTACTTAAATTATATAAAATTTACTCCGTCGAAATGTTTCTGAAAGAATCCCTGTGTTTGGTATGTTATCAATAGCCAAATGTTTGGGATTAAGAATTTGAAACTGTACAATAGGGTCCCTATTTTTGTAATTAATAAAAATAATAGCCGAAACCGGTTTGGCTCAGTGGATAGAGCGTCGGCCTGCGGACTGGAAGGTCCCAGGTTCGATTCCGGTGGAGAGCATGTACCTGGGTTGCGGGCACATCCCCAGTGGGAGATGTGCAGGAGGCAGCTGATCGATGTATCTCTCTCATCGATGTTTCTGACTCTCTATTTCTCTCCCTTCCTCTCTGTGAAAAATCAATAAAATATATTTAAAAAAATAAATATGGTAGCATAAGCATAAATCAAAATTACTATATTCAAAAATATCAAGAGTTTGTTGTAGCTTAAAATTAGTATCAAAATTTATAATCAGGTATTATACTGAAAATTATAAAATTATTAATACTTCAAAACAATATTATGTCAAAAATTCCCACATTAACCTTACATTTATTAATGCTACGTGAAAATTAAGATTTCTGGAAGCAGTAAATTATTTAGGCAAGAATCATGATTTTACTTAATAGAGAATTTTTAAATCATAAAAAAATTGAAATATTCCTTACCTGAGCAGGATTTTCCCATTTTTTTAAAAAGTCTTCTTTGGCTTTGGCTAGAAACTCTTTCACTAAAAAAATAGAAAAAAAATATTTTAAAAAATTTGTCTTGTAATAATTTCCATATTATATGTAAATATCCGTGCTTTAAAAACACACACGTCACCTATGGTCACCATAAAACATGTATTTACAACATGATATACTAGAGAGCTATTCTGTTTCTCTAAATAAGAAACATTTCCTCAAATTTCTAAAAATCTCTAATATCTTGCTATATGGAGATCACTCTAATAATTTCAAATCTAATAATAAAAATCCTGTTCCTGAAGACATACCCAGAAGTAATGTAAAAAGGTTGGGACAATCTGGAACAAAATACTAGTAAATAAACCAGCAGTGATAGCTTAAAGGCCTTTATACATCAGAACTGAAAACATCTGGAGAATTGAAACTTGTTGATTTGTGGAGTTTCAAATGTAATCGATTTTGACAAAGGGCTATTTTCAGGTATTGGAATTTGTGTTATTAGATTTGTTTTTTCTCTACCACAGACTAACACTTAAAAGAATACCCACAAAGACTTAAAACAAAACAGAACAAACCACCACAAACAACCAAAATAACCCAAAGAGCTTAAAAATCTCTCTCTAACTTTGGAGCAAAACTAAATGTCTGAACGACTAATTTCAAATGTACATGAAGTAAAGCAATTCAAGACCAGATGCTTATGTAGTGATTAATAGCCACATTATTGTATAGAGCTGTGGTTTGAAGTTTTAGCTTTGGTATATGACACATCATTTAAAAAGATTCCTCGTTTTCATTATCTTTCCACAAAGTTACTAGCAATGATGTCTGTTTACAAGCAACTTCATGTGTTTAAAAAGAAATAACAGAAAAAAATTCCAGAGAGGTAAAGTGGCATACACAATATGCATTCTTGTTCCTAGTGACGTGTGCAAGCAAAACCTGACTATACAAGAAAAAATTATCTTAGTCTTTTGTTCAGAAAGCTTCCAATATTTCTCTGATATATGAATCTATAGATAAAGAAGAAAATAGCAGAAAAAGGTATTGAAATAATGTTCAAATAGTAAAAGGCTATGCAAACTGAACAGAGTGGCACGCTGGCATTTATTTCAGATACACTACAGTGCTGATGAGATAGTGGTGGGTGATGATGATGATAATGAAAAGGCAGAATTGAGAGGCTCACAACTTCTTGAATAAGATAATCCAATAATGTAGTAATATTAAAATAAGGCACTTTAAGGTACACACTGTTATTGCCCCTTATCCCCAGTGTAGTACCTTTCCCGAAACACTGCTACTAACCAAAAAGGCTATTGGCATTCTAAACCGTTTGAGATTTCAAAATGGGAAAACAGGTACCGAAAGCAGACATTATTTTACTAGTTTATATAAACTATCATTTGTGTCTTGCTGTTAAAACACTTTCAAAATACCTATTTTAGAAAGTCTGAGAAAAGTAATTTTAAAAATTAGAATTTTCTCATTGTATGAAAATCTCACCCACCAAAATAATGAATCAAACAAACTGAATGTAATTATGCAAATTGATCTAATTTCCCCCCAACCAAGGGGGGGGGGTGGGGGTGGAAAATTACATTTTCTTTGAGTTTAGGATGGTTGGAGTCATCCTAATTCTAAAAGTTAATGTACTAGTTACACCTGGTTTTATAAGTAAGATTTGGGGGGGGGGGGTGCGGATGGAGCAGACATATCTGCACATGGCACTGACTTGGCAATGACAGCTATAAAATAAAGAACATAATTTATTGCTAAATGCAACTGTAGCTCCTAAGAAACAACTTGTGATTCCCCAAAATATAACTGATTATTTTCTTGAAAAATATTTTTAGTTATCTTCTATTTATAGAACTTGCACATCAAGTTTCAGTACAAACTCTCTAGATGCCTGCCTGGGTGTAGATAATTGGAAGACAAGGAAGAGAATCAGAGTAAGGAAAAAACAATCCCTCGCATCCTGTGCCAGCTTCTCCCGTCACTTACTGCTGAGTGGATCTGGAGTTAAGGAGACCTAACTGGTCAAAGGAAAAGCAAAGCAGTATTGGCCAAAGGGGGTAAATTGAAAGAAAATTTCCTTCTCCCTGCTCGGTGAATGAGCCAGAGGAAAAACTGCTGCCGCCACTTTATTTTATTCACTAAGAGGATATTCAGGAAATTCTTTGACACATTCCTAGTTTACTGTTAAGTAGCACTCCAGAAAGTAAATAATAGTTTTCATAAAAGTCTTCAAGTCATCAGGAATGGGTATGAATCAAAGATATTAAATTTGGGGAATTATTTCAATAAATAGGTTCCCTTTTAGAGTAAAGGATAAGCACTAACTATAAAGCCAGTGAAGAGTTCCATGAGGAAAACTCGGTTCCTGAAGCGCTGTTGGTCAAATAAGTATATATATAAACACGTGAAATCTCTAGTTTACATGCGCATTATTTACACACAAAGATGAACATAGTTAACTCTTTGTAAAAATATCAGTAAACCAAACCACACATCTTATAAATACAGACACCAAACAGAAAGTATTTCACAACATGCCGGATTGTGGGATTATGAAAAACGCTAACACACTAGGCAGCCGAGAACCACTTGTATTGGCTTGAATTTTATTCTTTTTAGACAGTGGTGAATTTAAATTTCTAAATGCTTTTCTCTGGTGAGTTTTAAAATTTATATCCACTGATATAAGGGAGTGACAGCTAATTAATAGATTAAATGCTGGAAGAGATTTAATCTATTTGAAGCCAAATTCAAACCCACAGCAGAGGTCCCTATAAAGCATAAACGTTCTCAAAGCTGTGGGTTTCTTGTTTCTAATATAGAATCTATGCCTACATTTTACCATTTAAACCTCTGTGATATCCTGCATCAGACAACCAGCTTTGGAGCTTGGTGCATCTGCATGAAGATGTTGGCTCTAATTCTTCTCAGCTACACGATCATGGGTACCTATCTACAAAGCATCCAACAAGGATTAGGGAGAAAATATCTCGAGAAAGGATCTTTCTGCAAATATATTTGGTCCCGTACTGATGGATACGGTAGCAAACTAGGTCCGTACTACAAACATAAGAAGGACTACTCTCCACATATTGATTTCTTCTCAGAAGTGTACATCTCAATTATATTTATTTTCCAAATAAACGTCTTTTCTCCCCAGTTTGTGTTATTTCAAGAGTCTATCACATTGCACTCTGAAGAAATCAGCCTACCAAAGGAATCTTTCTGTCACTCAGGGTTGGTGTGTAGGAATGTTACCCACATTCGCGAGATGAAGCAACTAGAAACGAAGTGGCAGTGTTTATGCATTTCCACAAGAACATGAACATGCTCCATTCTGATCACGCTCAAAACATCTCTGAATATGTTTACACATAGGACACAGTATAAAAACTAGATTACAAAGTTCATTTTAAACATTAGGAAATTTATTAAAAATTCAAGTACTGCATATCTTTATTGCATGATATTCAGATACAGGACATTCATGTATATTCTTATACAATGAATAGGAGTGCTTTATTAATTACGCTTAGTAAACTTATTAGGTGTTTGGGGTTCTGTGCTAAATAAACTACATTACTGCTTATATAAAAAGAGCATGTTGCTAGTTATAGTATGCCATTCTTCAGTGCTTAGAAGAGATGATCATTCATGTTTTGTAAGAAGAGTTTAAAAATTACTATACAGATTACAACCACGCCAGATGTTGAGTTCTCTAGTCTCTTTGTAATAAGATAAATGCCACCTGCACCTTTTACACCTCTTTATAATAAAAGCACAGCATTATTTAAATTGTATAATGGATGTCAGAAAAATAGAAGGGACACAAACAGAAAACAGAACAAAATAGAATATAAACTTTCTAGGATAAATACCCAATTAAATGCTAGTTGTTTTTTACTCAAAATTTATAGCTTATAACTGTACATTCTTTCAAAAACCATTCATAACCTAAGTTATCTAATCTAATTTAAGTGGTGTGTATTAATCTGTATTCTGCTACACTTTCAACTCCCACTGCTATACAGTGCTGTATTTGTTGTTTCTAAAATACCACTAAAAAACTGCAATATAAATCATTTCTATAGATAAAACAACATAAAGCTAAATAAACCATTTCATTCATTAACTGAAATGTTTTATTAACTCAATATGCTTTATAAAAAAATAACTTTATGAGGAGCATAACATCTTGTGAACAAACATGTGAAAAGCTCTAAAGGTAACTTTATTATTATTATTATTATTATTATTAAAAAGTATTTAGTTGCCTACCAGATACTTCTGGAGAGGAGCAAGCTTGTATCCAAAAAAATAAATTAAACAATGATTAAATGACACACATAAAAACAACATAGCAGCATGAAATCATCTATACACATTTCCCCAGAATATTATTATACAGAAATAAAACAATAATGTAGGAACTCAATTATTTGGCTGAATACATTCAGATAGGACATTTTCAAAATAAATGGTAAAGAAGTAAAACCAATAATTACTGTTTAGTACCCAAATCAATACCATCCTAACTACTAGCAAAACCTTTAACTCCTCATGGTAATGATGCTAATAATATTAAGTAACATATATCAAGATACATATCCTATAACTACTGCAATACCATCTCTGGACTTTTGCTATTTATTCAAAACTTCACTGAGGAAAGATACTCTGAAATTTAACACTTCAACTCCCTTCCGAAAGGCATTAGTGTCATTCAGGCACTAATTGGTGCTGGTTTAACAATCTTTTCAGCAACATGTATTGAGCACTGGTTAGTGGTGCCAGAAACTGAGCTAGACTCTGGGAACACTAAAAATAATAAATACATCTCCATTATTTAAGGAGACGAGAAGCTGATGGGGAGATAGAACCATTATACTGGAACGTGACAAGGACAACTAAGAAAATTATAAGACTCTATATGCAAACTTGAAAGAGGAAATTCCTGGGTAGTAAAGGAAAGGCAAAATAGAGGACACGGCATTTGTGCTAAATCTTGAAGGACAGTTTCTTTGGCATCTGAGTTGACGAAGAAGACATTCCAGGCTGGGATGCTCTTGTATAAAAGGTTTGGAGGAAGAAGCATGGTTTATCCAGTAAATGGCAACCGACTTGTAATAGGTGCAGCCCAGGGTGTCAGGCTACAGCAGCAGTGGGAGGTGAAGTGTGTAGGCAAGCAGGTGTCCAATCATGGAGGTAATTGTTTGCCATGGTGATGCTTGTCAATGTGTGGGAAGGAACTGGAGTAAACGGAGTTATTCATAGTCGCTAGGCTCTATTTCTTCTGGGAAACAGGAGGCAAGATCACTTGCTAAGGAATAAGGGAGCCAGAATAAGGAGGGATAACTGGGGATTGGAGACCTGAATATTTTAAACCTTGGTGACTATCTACCAGTATGTAGTGAATAAAGGAGGGGGCTATTCCTGTAAATTTTTCTATTATGGAAAGAGCAAGTGTTAGGTATTAAAGCAATTATATTTCTTAACAGTATGTTTTTTGTAATCATAGTTTAATGTTTTTACTGAACAGATTATAATTCATGGGCTCTCTAATCACTTTATAATTAAATTATTTCATCCTTTACTTATCAGAAAGCACAGAATAGGATGGAAACTGAGATAAATTACCTATAAAAATACCAAGTTCTATCAACAGAGAACAGTACAATCCCTTCCAAAACCTCTGCAAAGTGAAATCATTTGTTTTCTGTACCCCTACTTCAAACACCCACCTCTTTTGAGTTCTGTATTTGTTATTTCTAAGAATACCCTCCCACACGCATGCTACAATACAAATATTTTCAGTAAATTAAATATAAAACATTCTAGTTGTCACAACATTCCTCATAAAAAACAAACATATAGCAATCAAAGCAACAGAATTATTCTGTAAAAGGTGGTTTCCTACCAGAGGCTTCTGATGATTTGCGTGCTTGATCGAAAAGAATAAATTAAACAGATAAATATCACATCCAATAACAGGCCCAAAAGAAGTTATCCATCCATATATGTTCATTAGTATATTTACACATAGAAATAGAATGGAAAATACCTGAGCATACAAATTCAAAAGTGTTTTATATAAGTATTACAACACATTCTTTGTATGTATATATATTGGTATGTTTGTATATACATATATATATGTATATATTTTTTAACCAACAAAACCCAATTATAGAAATGTGTTAATGAATTATCATATGCTACCTCTTTAATCTGAAGAGTAATTCTATTCACTTTGCTGAAGGGGCACTTTATTTGCTCCACCATATTCAAACATGTTCACTTAAAGCAAATTCACTGTAGCCTTAAAAATGATATTGGGTACAAAGACCTTTAATTGCTGTAAATGAATTTGTGCAGTCAAGTGGATGGGACCATGCCCACTTTTGTAGTTGAAGATATCAAGAAGTCCTGCACCAAACCACACATAAGTGCTTGGAAATGTAACAGGCAATAAAAGCTGCATTTCCTATTGTGACATTTATCTTATTTTACATTCCTCTTCTTATGCTCTTTTTAATTGATTCTCTATCAAACCTTATTTACAAGTGAAGAATATAATTGACTAACTTTCAGTAAACTGTAAAAAAATATAAAAACTTCTGGTGAAACATCTATTTAAATGATCAAATTATAAAAAGAAACCACATTAACCTGACTAGTGTCTACAAGGACAGATGGATATACTAGGAATCCACAGTGTACTATACATAACTAATCACATGTACTTGCTTTCTCTCCCAACTCGCTCTCTATTAGAGATGCTGTGGATTTTTTAGGCCATCCAAGCCACGTCTGATTGGAGATGTTCCCTATAGGATTTGGTAATAAAAACTTAAACTAAAAAGATAGTCGTAAAATTAATGACCCAGGAAATCTTTGAAATTTTCTTTGAAATGCACTTTACTTCCATAATTGTTCACTGAGGCTTTTTCTCAGAGGATTATCACAAGTGCTAAAGATTTTCCCTTTGGTTCTAAATTCAAATATTCTGTCTTGTTGGCAGGCTGTATAGAGCTAGGAGTGGATCCCTACATGAGAGGTTATTTACATTTTCCACTGAACTAGATGGTAATTGCCCCCATATCCTTGATGCTCCAAATCCTCACAACATGTCAGACTCTCTAATGTTTGTTAATCTAATGGGTGTTAAATCATATCTTCTTGTTAAAGATGAGGTTAATATCTTTTTTTTTAAGTTTTCTTTTTAAAATAGATTTTTATTCATTTCAAAGAAGGGAGAGGGAGAGAGAGATTGAAACATCATTGATGAGAATCATTGATTGGCTGCCTCCTGCACACACCCTCCTGGGGATCTAGCCTGCAACCAAGGCATGTGCTCTGCCCAGGAAACAAACCGTGACCTCTTGGTTCATAGGTTGAGGCTCAACCACTGAGCCACACTGGCTGGGAGTAATATCTTTTAGAATCTTTTTTGTTTTTAAATCTCACCCAAGGATATTTTTTTCCATTGATTATTTTTTTTTTTAGAGAGAGAGTTGAGGGGAGAGAAAAGGAGGGAGAGAGAAAGAGAAACATTGATATGAGAGAGACACATTGACTGGCGTCTCCATATGACAAGGATCAGGGATTGGGCCTGCACCCAAGGTATCTGATAGCCTTCAGTTCATGGGCCAATGCTCTAACCCAGCGGTTCTCAACCTGTGGGTCGCGACCCCTCTGGGGGTCGAACGACCCTTTTACAGGGGTTGCCTAAGACCATTGGAAAACACATATATAATTACATATTGTTTTTGTGATTACTCACAATGCTTTAATTATGTTCAATTTGTAACAATGAAAATACATCCTGCATATCAGATATTTACATTACGATTCATAACAGTAGCAAAATTACAGTTATGAAGTAGCAATGAAAATAATTTTACGGTTGGGGGTCACCACAACATGAGGAACTGTATTAAAGGGTTGCGGCATTAGGATGGTTGAGGACCACTGCTCTAACCACTGAGAAAAAATGGCCAGGCATAGAATCTTATAATTTTCCCTTAAAAGTCTTATTACTCTTTTAGTGGATTTATCATTTATTCATAGGTTCTTAGAGCTTTGGTTGATACTATAAAATGGAGATTTTAAAAAATTACTGTTTCTGTTTGTTGCTGATGTATAGTACACTGTTGATTTTATATATTGATCTTATATCTGACAATGCTATCAGATTATTAATTATAAAATAACATTCATAAGTTCTCTTGAATTTTCTATATAGACAATCACATATCACTTGTAAGTAATGACAATTTTGTTCCCTCCTGTCTTTTTCTTGTCTTAATGTACAGGTTATGGCTATCACTACAGAAACAGACAATGAGCATTCTTTTCCTATTTCTAAATTCAGAGAAAATGTTTCTAATTTTCTTTTCCACACTTTACTTGTAAAGCTATACTAGAGTCAAATAAATTTAAGAATATTTTCTTGTTTTCAATTTTTTGGAAGATTTTGTACAAGATTGAAATTTTTGTTCCTTGGATATTTCCCAGAATTTGATTGAAAAACAGTCCAGTCCTGATTTTAATAAGCCTGAGTAAGGCTTTTAACTGATTACATCTTAAATGGGTGTAGTTCTAATCAGTTATTTTAAGTCTTTTCCATGAATTGATCTTTGGCTCTCATGTATCTTTATTTCCTATTACACTGATTTTTGCTAATGCCTTTATTAAATATTTTTCTTCTTTTGATTAACCACACTGTGCTTTTTACTCCTTGTTTACTTGAATATTTACATTGCATCATGAATATCTTTCTCCTTTAAAATTTTTCACTCAAAAAAATTTTTGTCTCTACATCCATTTTAGCTGCACCCTAAAAGTTTTGATGCATAGTTGAATTTTAAATTTATATTGAGTTAATTCTTGGCCTGTGAGTTATTTGAACTTTTAAAATTCAGAGATATAATATTTGTGTGTTTATTTGATTAATTAGTCTTCTGTTATTCATTAAACTTAATTGCTTTATGATCAGATACCATAGCCTGTATATCTATTCTGTAAAATATTTTAATACATTTTTTAGTTGTACTATCAATTTTGTAAGTGTTCAATATATTTCTGTGTATTCTCCAATTACTGGATGAGAATTCTCTCTACATAAGTCTATAAATCTTATAATTATCATTTCTTCCTCTAAATGGGTCCATTTGTGTTATATATTTTGAATCTCTGTTAAGAGGTGCATACAATTTTTTCTCTTAATTTATATTTCTTTTTTATGTGATTATTCATTTTAAATGGTAATCTGTTTGTAACAGTTCTACTCTCTGATATTCCTGAGAGGGTCCGATCTTGTTGAATCTGCTGAATATAATTTGTGTGTGTGTGTGTGTGTGTGTGTGTGTGTGTGTTGATTTGGGATTGTGAACTCAAAGTCCAGGAGGTCTTCCCCCCCACTCCCAAATATATCTTTATTGATTTCATAGAGGAAGGGAGAAGAAAAGAGAGACAAAAATATCAATGATGAAATATCAAATCAGAGAATCACTGATCGGTTGCCTCCTGCACGGCCCACACTGGGGATGGGGCCCACAACCCAGGCAGGTGCCCTATCAGGAATCGACCCGTGATCTCCTGGGTCATAGGTCAACGCTCAACCACTGAGACATGCTGGCCGGGCTCCAGGGGAGTTTTTATCTGAGAACCTGCAGAGCTTGACTAGAAGATGTTTTGTATTAGCTTCTGCCTGGCATCCAGTGAATGTTACTAGCCTGGGACTCTTGTAATAATGTATTTTATCTCAGCAATTTTCAACTGCTGTTGTGTGTGTGCTGCAAGAATTTTTAAATCATGCAATACATGACTATTTATTAGTAGTTAGGGGCACCGACCTCTTTTCCTTTAGATTGTCAAATTAAAAAATGGCCATAGCCAATACAACAAGAGCCACCTGGTGTGAATGAATCAAAATTATACCTTTTTTTTTCTTTTTGTCAGATCAGCAAAAAATATTTTTTGGTGTGCTGAAGATTGTAATAATTAGTTTAAGTGTACCACTGGATGAAAAAGGTTGAAAAATCACTGGTTTATATTATTGGCAATTCTGGACCACACAATTAATACAGATTAAAACCCTAAATCTACTGGAGGAGAGGCAATTGATCCCAAACTCTCAGGGCAGGCATCCCACACACATGAATGCACACCTCGCCCCTGTCCTTTGGAAGCCAAGCCAAGAAATACAAGCTTCCTCATTTTCTCCCAGGGTCAGCAGAGAGGTTTAATTTCTAATCTATTCTCCTACTGAGGCTGTAATCCTTTGAGGATCCTAGCTTTATATGGAGGTCTAAGAAATCCCACGTCGCATGGAGCAAAGAAGTTGTTCTCTGTCTCTGTGAGGCCATCTAACACCAAAGCCCTTTGGTTACCAAGGTACGAAAATCTCCTTGGAGTGGTCAGGTATGCTCTCTCTTACAGTTCTGGTTTCCACCTGCCATTTCGCTTTTTGCACACTGGGGTTTTTTATTATATTCTTGTAAGCTCGGGTATTCATTTAGAGCAGTGGTTCTCAACCTTGGCTGCACATTAGAATCACCTGGGAATCTTTTTAAAATCCTGATTTCTGGGCCTGGAAATTCTGTTTCTTTGTTACTAATGTTGTGCCCTCACCCCATAGCAAAGAAACAGAATTTCCGGAGGATGAGGCCCAGAAATCAGGATTTTGAAAAGATTCCCAGGTGATTCTAATGTGCAGCCAAGGTTGAGAACCACTGATTTAGAGGGATGCTTGCTATAGTTTATTAAGCATTTCTAGGTGCTTTTGGATCTATCAATCTTTGCCCTAGTAGGATTTTCTAATTATCAAGTCTCCAATCTTTGGATTTCTTTTTCTGTATAAGAGAAACTTTGTGTGAAGTATACGAGGCAAAGAGACTTGAGAGCTGTGACATTCTTTTTTTTTTTATTATTCTTGAAGTTCAAAACTTCCATCAGGATATATTTAGCTGTTGGGTTTTTGTTGTTGTTAATCTTTGTCAAAACTCAATGAGTTCTTTCAATCTACAAATGTAGGTTTTTCTTCAACTAAGAAGTTTCCCTAATCATATACATATGATTTATCATTGCATCTGTTTTATTAGTCAATACCTGTTCTTTGGGAATGCTATTCACTCAATTTGTAGTTTCCTATTTTAATCCAACTTGACTTTCACCTCAAAAATTCTATCCTGTCGCTGAAACCGGTTTGGCTCAGTGGATAGAGCGTCGGCTTGCGGACTGAAGGGTCCCGGGTTCGATTCCGGTCAAGGCATGCACCTTGGTTGCGGGCACATCCCCAGTGGGGAGTGTGCAGGAGGCAGCTGGTCGATGTTTCTCTCTCATCGATGTTTCTAACTCTCTCTCTCTCTCCTTTCCTCTCTGTAAAAACTCAATAAAATGTGTTTAAAAAGGAAAAATTCTATCCTGTCCATTTCCCCTACATTCTGGTAGGTTTTGTCAAGCTAGTTCTTCACATCATTCATTTCCTTTCCTGCAGCGATTATTATCTTTACTGCCTCTAATGCAGCTTTAGACTGGTTCATTTTGTTAGAACCTTACTTTGTATCATTATTGATTCTTTTCTATTCCTGCCTCCTAACCAGCTCTCTTTTCATTCTAGTTACTTGTGTTATATTCCATATACACTTGAAAATTTCAAGAATTCAACACAGATGCTAGCTATAATTTCTTATTTTTAAATCGCCCCCCAATATTTTCTAAACATAACTTCAGTCTCTTCCTACGAAGGCTGTGATTTTATCCTTTAATGACGCACAATCTCTTTTCAAAGGCTCCATGTTGTTGCTTTTCTTGTTTATTCACTCATAAAAATGAGAAGCCTTTCAGAACTTTCAAATGTCCCCCAAGTAAGGTGGATCCTCTCATCTCCTATTCAGGTGTGTCAGAAGCAACTTCTCACATCTGCTCGTTGATACATATTTACATTATCAGTTAAATAATCCAGTGACTTTCCAAAGTGGGGATGAAGGCAGGACTATAGGGTTTCTTACGCGGGGTGACATCCACCACACTTCACAGAAGAGCCCTGTCACATCTGGAAGAAGAACAGCCACTTTTTTCAAATGGAATAGGTAACGAATTTTTGGTTGTCCCACTATAACTGTTTTACATGAAAGTAATCAGCATACTGGATCTGCCACTTATCTCCCTAACAGTCTTTCTTATAAGCCTCATCCCTCCAAGTTCCTGAGGTGAAACTACTATTTATTTCTTTTCCATGAATCAAGCTACTCAAAGTAAAACTGCTAGTTAAACTTTGGTGGCTGCTCGTCAATCTGATACTGTACACTCCGTTTCAGTTTCCTTCCTTAATTTCAGAACTGATGCACTGTTTTCCCCATTTTTGTGATCTTTCATATTCAATAAAGATCTAGACAGGGGAATTAATCAAGTGCCTGTGCTCAAGTCTATAACTTTCTGTAAGTCATAAAGGTTAATGCCTTCTTTGGAGATTTGTTTTAACTACAGGCGGACCAATCAGAGTTTTCATTTGGAATGTTGCTATGATGATGACATGTATGTTATGATAAGTATATGAACCAAAAAAATTTAAATGGCTGATATTTTTTATTGATAATGATAAGAAGTGTTCAAATATGTAAAACTTGGTAATTTTTAGTCACTCATCTCTTCTATGAGAATGTATGAGTTCATCACTGTGTTTGGGGCATTGGGGTAACTACTGGAAAACACCGATGAGCATGGCACTCTTAAGAAGTTCAAAGGTTGGAGATTAGAAACTGACATGCTAATATATGATTTTATTACAATATAAAGAATTATTAAGTTTATAAGCTTACTTTGGGAGTGCAGGGGTACCACCTAACTCTATAAAGTCGATGACAGAGGCACTAAAAAGCACACGTGGTTTTCAGAATTTTTATGATATGATATAAATATAGAAAGGTAGCAAGAAATAATATGTGATGTAGTGTAGTATGACCAGATCAGAATTTTATGAGATGCAAATAAAGCCAGTTTAATTTTTATCTGAGAGACAACAGGAGTAACTAAAAGTTTCGTGTTGGGTTAAAAAATGGCAGCACGGAAAATGGTCGGAAGGGATATAAAACGAAAGGCTGAGAGACAGTGAAGTAGTTCCTGCAGTAGAATTGAAAGGCACAGAATCCTGATCTGAAAGCATTCCCAGTGTCAGTGAGACTAGAGAAAAAGGATTTCCGAGCCCATTTCTGATGTAGATTCAGTAGAAATTAATGACCGTGTGCATGTTTGGGGGGTAAGAAACAAGTTAGGAATGACTATCAGCCTTCTGTTTTAAGCTCCTGCACAGACAGTGGGATCATTAAGAAACATCAGAATCAATGCAAAGGGAGCAGATTTGGGATAAAGAGAATTCAGCTTTGAATTCAATGTTCAGGTAACGAATGAAAATGTGGGCATGGATGAAATCATTCAGAGAGACCGTGGCATTAAAAGAGGGACAAAGATAGAGTCCTAAGAAAACTAACACTTAGTAGGCAGGAAGGGGAAAAGGGATAGCTTTTTAAATAAAAAAGAGAACCACGTGTACACAAGTACCACATGTACAGCTCTAGACTTAGCATTTGCTTATTTCTACAAAGAAAACTACACTCCATTTGTAATTTTTCACATTTTGAAAGAGCTAAACATTTATCCACTTATAACATGAGTAAAAATTGAACAATCCTGGAAAAATCAGAATGTCTATTTGTGATTGCTCTGATTCCTGTAGTACCACTCCATGGTGATATGATCAAGTCTATCAAACATTATCTGACTAATCGATAGCTTTCTTGAAGGAGAACTAAAGTAGCAAAGAAGCAGCAACAATTTCCCTCAGCTAAAACCAACACTTTCAATTGTGAAACCTCTACAACACCACAGTGGTTATCTAAAGATTCTGTTATATTCTGAACTTTCAAAGAGAAAACACACATTGGCTGGATTCGGAGAAATCTAATGTTTAAGTATGATAACCAAGTATATTCAGTTTTGATATCCATAGAAAGCCTAAGGAACGTTAACATGTTGATTTTGTAATATCAGCCCAAATTTAAAACACTAGACCAGAATTACCTAGCTACTAACAGGAAAATAACAGAATAACAATAACATTAATTCTTAATATTTTGCATGTAAAATTTTCCTTTAATGTCTAGTATCATTCCATAAACAAATATATAACAGTGAGGATGCGGTTTATGTTATATTATAGCAGGATAAAAATATTTATTGGCAATAATGAGGTAATCTTCAGTTATGGAAGAAGGTCCATCTATTTTGACTTATATCACCATCCAGCAAAAATTTTACTCTCTCGGTTCTAAATTCCAATTCCAAATCTTTCAAGTGTAAATTATAGACTGTTTTAAGAAAAACCATATAGCACTGCCTTTAAAAAATAGGATTCAGAGATTAACTTATAAATATCCTCTTTTTTTAGTGAATACAAAAGATACGAATGAATTCTGCTCTAAGCAAATATTTCTCACACTAACAACAGGATATCTATTTTTAGCTGCAGGTTTGGCTTAAAGTGAATGGCGTTCACTGTATGATAAACTGTAGTATATACTATAGTATATTTTCTCAAAAACCATTTTTAGAATATTTAAAAATATGCCATATTATAAAAACAAAATGAAACCAATGATCACAAGAGTACTTATCCTAACAAATTATTTTCCCCAAAACATTATTTCTGAAAAATTTTAACAAAGCTTCCAAAACCAAAATGTACCTACTTGTTTCATCATTAAATCTCTGTTTCTCAATGAACTATACAAAAAAGCAACCAATAAGTCAATAAAATGTTAGCAACATTTTATTCAAGATTAGTATTTTTTATATAATTAAAAAGGAGCTAACCAAAAATATTAGAATGACATCGCTAATAAAAAGAAAGTTTATCTTCAGGCTCAGATACAAAAACATTCCTCTTACGATGGTAGGTCTTGTCACTCACTAATTTATAACACAATTAATAGCAACAGTACCTAATAAATATAACAAATCGAACCTAAAGCAATCTAGGAACTGATTATTTACAATGACTATTAACAGCATTCATTTTTACAGTTCTTCATGGATCTTATAGCAAATTAGTATAATGCCTAAATTCCTAAATGTAAAAGCATCGCAGAAATTGTAATTCACTGTAGCTCCGGCTTTACAACTGCTCCTTTAAAATACACGTTTCCTCTTATAATTAAATATTTTTTTAAAAATACATAGCTGCAGAGTCTCAGAGAGCATACTTACCACTCATGATGAAAACCAACCTTTCCAAAACATATTGCTCAAAACAACAATCCAGCAGCAAAGGGAGCTGTGCTAATCTCTAGAGGTGGGAGCCGATGGTGTAAACACACACGCTGGAACATGCAGCACACAGAAAAGGAAAAGAGCTGCCTATTGTTTTAGAAAGAAAAGCCCCTAGAAGCGAAGCATCCCTGCACAGCACGAGATAGATACCACCAGCAAACATCAAATTAATGCCAAAGATGCGTCCCACTAGATTTCATTTCTTCCCAGCTAGTTCTCCCAGCCTCTTTCATACACCACTAGAACAACTCAAAATGGCAGGGAGAAAATATCCGAACCAGGATGTATAAGATGTTCTCAATTATATCAGCATGAGTTGTTACCACGGCAACATTAGACCAGAATTATCGGTTCACATGTAACCAAGGAGTCGCTTTCCTAAAGCTTTAATCAACCGAGGCAAATACAATACTGTTTTATTTTAGAGCCATATGATTTTCAAATTACCACGTTTCTTAGATTTAAGCACGTATTTACCCTTCTTACATGTTTCAAAGATATAGAAGAAAACCCTGCTGTTTTCTTCAAATACTCACACAATCCCATGTTGAACCTGGCAAGGAACAAACAGCAGAATGATTGCACCTAAACGCCTTTCAATCACACCAGCTCTTACTGCTGGCTGCAGACCTCGCTGATATTAAAATGCTGTGTGCAATTGCTAGTGACTATTGGCGATGAATCTCATTGCCCAGATCGCGGATAGCTTTCATTTTTCATGAGCCATAGAGCTATACTGCAGCACAAATGTTAACCATTTAAACATTCTGTATGACGGATAAGACAAAATATGATTCTTTATATATCTTTATTTGTAAAGGAGATCAGGAAACAACTTGTTTGTAAACTTCTATTAAATTCAACATTACAGTGTCAGATGCCACTTAGGTGCTTTTCAAAAAGAGGGGGATGCACACTAAAGTTACTGGCAACCACTGCTGAAGTGTACGATTCCTTACATCAAACAGGTTTAAGATGACAGATGGTACAGCAAGGCGGACTGGAGAGAATGGTGAACAGACTTCTCTGACCCCCAGAGACCCAAAGTTTGTACCAACATGGTACCAATGATCCACAGAATGGTGCCATAAGTGGAACTTCAGCAAGTGAACCTGCCATTTTAAAAGTCGCCAGGTGAGACAGGAGCTCCAGTGATGGGGGAATAAGTAACTCAGCAAGTCTTATCCCCAAGAAGCAACTATGAAACTGGACAAAATTGTCAAAAACAACTTCGTGGCTCTGAAAATTCAGCCATCACAAGCAAATAGAAGCTTTTATTCATGAAAAACTGCTGGAGTCTGCGTGAGAACAGTGGGGGTCTTGGGGGGTCTTGCTTGGTGCTGCCCCTGTTCCCCCACAGCTCAGTCAGTACACCAGTTCTGTCTCTCAGGGTGGGGGTGGCCATGACAACTAGCCGCTTTGCCACCAGAGAGGGCTGCCTTGATTTGAAGGGGAGGCCAAAACCCCCAAACCAGTGATGTTATTAAAAAAAAAAAAAAGCAAGCAAATGATAGGAAAAGAACAGAGAAGTGTCCATCTCTGGTAATGTGAAGTGTGGCCTTGGTAGGGGTAAGCGGCAGACTAGTGGTCTAGCAGGAAATTTAAAGGAAAATGGAAACTAGAGAGACAGAGGGCCTAGAGAATCTCCGCATACACCTGGCTCACCAGGAAGCTATCCCACTGGGGAGACCCAGTTGAAACTGGTACAGACTTTAACATGCCCTGAACCCCGAATTGTTCCCCCACCCACAAACCACTCCATCAGCACAGACAGGCTCAGAGGGTGTGAGTACAACGTTTGATCAATCACTGACTAACAACAAAGTTATGCAGACACAGGGTAAACCCTAGCAGAGAAATCAGCAGGCAGACACCATGGGAGATGCAGTCTATAGGCTAAAACAAAACATAAATAAAAACACCCTTCAGGGAAGAAAAAAATAATCAGAATCCAGAGCTGCTACAAAAATATTATTTTTTAAAGTCTATATTTTGACACAAACATTATATAATCCATAATGAGGAAAAACAGTCAATAGAAAATGTCTCTGAATGGGCTCACATATAGGATTTAGCAAACAAAATACTTCAAGACAACTATTTAAATGTGTCAAAAGAATAAAAGAAAATTGTGTTTAGAGAATTAAAGGAAAATATGATGTCAATGATACAACAAATAAATACTTAATGTAGAAAGAAAAATTATTTAGGACAAAAATTATAGACTTGGAAAACACAATAATCAAATTTTAAAACTTCCTACACAGACCCAACAGCAGATTTGAGAAGGGCAAAAGACTAAATCAGTGAACTTGAAGATACATCAATAGAAACCATCCAGTCTGAATACAGAGAACAAATGACAGAAGAAAAATGAAAAGAGCTTCAGGTTACCAACAAATACGTAATGGGAATCACAGAAGGAGAGGATTGAGACAAAGGTGAAAGAAAACACATTTAAAGAAATAATGGCTGAAAATGCCTGAGTTTGATGGAAAATATTAACCTGCAAGAAGTTTAAGTAACACCAAGTAGGATAAACAGAAAGAGTTCCATTCCTGCACACATCATATTCAAATAATTGAAAGACAAAGACAGAAAAAAAATTGAAAGAAGAGAAAAATGAGTAATCAAATACAGGGAAAAAGCAATACAATTAATCATGACTTTAACAGAAATAAAAGAGACCGGAAGGCAATGGAATGATATATTCAAAGTGCTAAAAGAAAACAGAAACAAACTAGTTTACAATTCTCCATCTGGAAACACTAGCCTCCAAAAACTAAGGGAAAAAATACAGAATTCCAAGATAAACAACTCAACAATTTCTGTTGCAAGCAGAAATACTTAAGGGAGCCCTTCAAGCTAAAAGAAAATGACAGGACACTAGCCAAAGGGGATATAGCTGACATCATATTCATGGGTAGGCAAAAGTAGGTCTACAGTTGTAATACAAAATAATACACTAATTAATAAATAATAACAAAAGAATAAACTCTGTATTTTGCATACTTAACCGTAAACCTACCCCACCGCCCGTTTAATGGTGAAAGATAGGTTCTTTTCCATAAAGTCTGGGAAGGCTGGGAATAAGGCAGGATATCTGCACTCACGACTTTTAAGCAACTCTGGACTGGAATTCTCAGTCAGTGAATGAGGTTACATAAAAAAAAAAAAAGACATTGAAGGCATAAAGATTGATAAAAAAAAAAAAGAAATAAAACTGTATTTGTGGACAACATGAGCCTATATGTGGAAAATTCTATGGAATGTACAAAGAAACTACTAGAGCTAATAAGTAACTTTATCAATATCATAGGGTATAAGATCAACATACAAGAATCAATAACATCTTAATATATTAGGAACAAATAATCCAAAAATGAAATTAATAAACAACTTCATTCACAATAGTATTAACAGGAATTTTAAATAATACTTAGGAATCAACTTAACAAGACTTGTTCCCTAAAAATAGAAAAGATTAAATAGAAATTAAAGAACATTCAAATAAATAGAGAGGCATTTTATGTTTATGAAATATTGTTAATATGGCAATACTCCACATATTATCTAATTTCAATATAATCTCTACTAAAATCCTAGTAAGCTTTCCTTCAGAAACTGACAAGTTGATGCTAAAATTTATATGGAAATGAAAAGGGCTAGTATAGCCAAAACAACTTTGGAAAAGAACAAAGTTGGAGACTACAATAATTGATTTTAAAACTTATTTTAAAGTTACAGTAATCAAGACAGTGTATTACTGGCATAAAGATAGACATATATAGATCCCTGGGATAAAACTTAGAATTCAGCAGTGAACCCTTACATTTATGGCCAATTGATTTCTGACAAAGGTGCCAAGACAATTCAATAGAAAAAGGAAAGTCTTTTCAACAAACGGTGTAGTAAAAATCAGATATCCGTAAGAGGGGAAAAAGATCTTCACTCCATACCCCACATTATATACACAAAATTTAATTCAAATAAAGGATTTCTAGATGAAATTGTAGAATAAAAATCTTTATTACCTTGGTTTAAACAAAGATTTCTTAAGATTTAGCACCAAAGGTGCTATCCATAAAAACAGAAAGATCAGTTGGACTTCATTAAAATTACAGTCTTTTGCTCTTCAAGGACATCACTTAAGAAAATGAGACAAGTCACATGCTATAAAAAAATATTTACAAATTATGTATTTGGCAGATAATTTGTGTTCAGAATATATAAAGAACTTTTAAGACTTGATAATAAGACAAAAAAAATCACTCAATTTTGAAAGTGGGCAAAATATTGGAAAATACATTTCTCCAAAGTAAATACAGGAATAGCTTATAAGAACATGAAAAATATGCTCATCATCAATCATTACAAAATACAAAATGAAAACCAGAATGAAATATGGGAATAACTATACACACACCTGAATAGCTAAAATAAAAAATACTGATGGTAACAAGGATCTGAAGAAACTATAACCTTAGCAACAGGAATGTAAAATGGTAAATCCACTTAGGGAAAAAACAAAACTGAAAGTTAAAAAGATAAACATAATTTACCATATGACCCAGCAATTTTACTTCTAGACTAGAGGACCATGCACGAAATTCATACATGGGGGTGGGGGTATGTCCTGCAGCCCGGCCTGCACCCTCTCGCAATCCAGGACCCCTCGGGGGATGCCCTACTGCCGGTTTACACCTGATCCCGCACATCCCTCTCACAATCCGGGGCTGCTGGCTCCTAACCACTTGCCTGCCTGCCTGCCTGATCGCCCCTAACCACTCTGCCTGCCTGCCTGACTGCCCCTAACCACTCTGCCTGCCTGCCTGATTGACCCTAACCACTCGCCTGCCTGCCTGATTGCCCCCAACCACCTCTGCCTGCCTGCCTGATCGCCCACAACCACGTCTGCCTGCCTGATCTCCCCTAACCACTCTGCCTGCCTGCCTGACCACCCCTAACCACTTGCCTGCCTGCCTGATTACCCCTAACCACTCTGCCATCCTGCCTGATTGCCCCTAACAGCCTCTGCTTCAGCCCCTGCCACAGAGGCTTCATATGGAATGATGTCCAGAGGGTTGTTCGGCTGTCCAGTCTAATTAGCATATTACATTTTTATTATTATAGATAACTACTACTGAAGAGTTATGAAAGCACATGTACATCCAGACTTGTATACAAATGTTTACAGCAACATTATCCAAATAACCCCAAACTAGAAACAATCCTAATGTTCATCAATTGCTAAGTTGATAAACAGAATATGTTATATCCAAACAGCTTGGTACAATCCAGCAATAAAAAGGAAGCAACTATTGATATGTTCTATAACATGGGTGAATCTCAAAGGGCAATTCTAAGTAAAAGGAGCCAGAAACAATAGATTGTATATTGCCTAATTCCATTTATACAAGGTATCCAGGAAAGGAAATCTGTAGGAACAGAAAACCGACCAGAGTTTGTCTGAGACTGAAGTGAAAGTGGGAATTGATTGCAAAAGACTACAAAATAAATTTGGGGGTGATGAAAAATGTTCCAAAACTGAATTATGGTACTGCACAACTCTATCAATTTATTGTAATTGTACAATAAATCAGTAATTGTACAATTTATCAGTAATTGTACACTTATAATGAGTGAGTTTTATGGTATGTAAATTATACTTCTATTTAAAGAACGTTATCAAGTGCTTCTCTATGTAAGTGGAGCAGTTGGCTTGAAGCAGATCTTTGCTGTGGGAAGAATAACTTCAGTGGACAACTTAATTATGTAAATATAAGGTTGCTAGGCATCCATTACCTTGGGGGAATTAGGTAACAAAATCTTCTGAAGCTTGGTCAAGGCTGTTCCTTCTCAATACCCCGTGGTATTGAGATCAGATCCACAGCCTGCTTTACCAGACAATATCTTATTATATCTTCAAGTAAATCCTAAATTTTCATATTTTCATATATTTATGTATCATCATATATAATAAAAGCCTAATATGCAAATTGTCCCCTCCACCAGGAGTTTGACAGGGAATACTACTGCTCGCTATGACGTACACTGACCACCAGAGGGTGGTGCGGAACACAGCGCTGGCAGCAGACAGCAATGGAGGTGCTGCTGGCCCCAATGGGCCCCAACAAGAGTGGGACTGCAGTGGGATGGTGGAGCAGGCGAAAAGGCAGCACCAGCCCAAGGTAGGTGTGAGCGGGGGCCCAATCGCCCTGCCAATCACCCCACTGACGGTGACCAGCGGCAGTGGCAGAGGTGCCAGACCCTGATCCATCAATCTGTAGGCGGATGGTGGAACAGGTAAGGGGGCGGTGCCAGGCAAAGGCAGGGCTAAGGGGCTGTGAGGCTGGGGGAGCGAGCTGGGGCCCAATCTCCACAGGACACCCCAAGGGACCTCACACATGCACAAATTCGTGCACCAGGCCTATAGTATATAATAATAAAAGTGTAAATACGCTAATTAGACCATATGACCTTCTGGACGTCCTTCCTTCTGAACAAAGTTGCAGCAGGTGGGGGCTGCGGCGGCAACAGGCGGGGGCTGGGGCCAAGGCCCTTGCATGAATTTCGTGCATCGGGCTTCTAGTTGTCTTATATTAAAATAACCTTTTCCCCCTTTGAGACTGAAAATTTAATTCATTCTGTAAAAGGAAAATTCTATTCATTCTTCAATATTCTCTAAGGCCCCATCTTCTCTTTAGTGTTAATTTCTTCTTACATTAAACGCCCACAGCAAGCTACTTATACACTTTTAAGCAACCATTTCACTATGCCTTGAATTGTTGTTTTGTGTTTGCTTTTCCTACTCTTGTTTTTGAGGGTAAAAACTGGATCATTTTCTTCCCAGACTTGTTTATAGACTGATGTAGTAAATACTCAAAATTTGAGTTTGCCAAATGAATAAAAACTGACTATTATATCCATAAGCTTACAGAATAGTTGCAGGTGGAAAAAATAGATAAAAAGGAAATGTGGAAGATCTTCTAGCTTAGAGGTTAAAATGATACAGATTCAATGGACAAAGAAATAAGCATGGAAGTGAACTGTCTTAAAGACCGTGAGCTTTGGAGAGGTAAAACTGACTCATAAAATTGTTCTGTTACAACCATTTTAGCTATCTGATTCTACCTGAAGAATCATATATAAAATTGTTCATTTGTTCAATACAGTATTTATTTACTTACTAGAGGCCCGGTGCATGGATTTGTGCACATTGAAAGGAAATTAATTAGAAGAAATATTTTAATATCGCCATTTTCCCTTTCTCTATAATAGAAGTTTCAACCAAATTCACGATCAACATTGACAGATCGAAACACATGCATGTGATTGGTGCCAGTGAGAGCTTTATATGTATCACACATGCACGAGTCAATGTTTATTTATTTACTTATTTTCAAAGATCTTTATTGGTTTCAGAGAGGAAGAGAGAGGGAGAGAGAGAGAAACATCAATGATGAGAGAGAATCATTGATTGGCTGCCTCCTGCATGCCCCACAATGGGGGTTGAGCCTATAACCCGGGCATGTGCCCCAACCAGGAATTGAACCGTGACCTAATGATTCATAGGTTGACACTCAACCACTGAGCCATGCCAGCTGGGCCTCCCATTAATACTTTAAAAGTGTATGTCATGTAATCCTCATAGTAGCTTAATCAACTAGGTATTATTACCTTCCCATTCAAAGATCAACTCTTAGAGAGTTTAAGTGAAAGCATTTTTTTTCTAGAACTAACCCTCCAAAAATTCATCTGGAATAAAAAAAAGACCACGAATTGCTGCAGCAATCCTGAAAAAGATCAAAGTAGGTGGGATCTCAATACCAGACATCAAGATGTATTACAAAGCCACTGTTCTCAAAACTGCCTGGTACTGGCACAAGAACAGACATGGAGATCAATGGAATAGAATAGAGAGCCCAGAAATTGGCCCGAACCAATATGCTCAATTAATATTTGACAAAGGAGGCAAGAACAGACAATGGAGCCAAGATAGTCTCTTCAATAAATGGTGTTGGGAAAATTGGACAGATATATGCAAGAAAATGAAACTAGACCACCAACTTACACCATATACAAAAATAAACTCAAAATGGATAAAGGACTTAAATGTACGACAGGAAACCATAAAAATTCTAGAAGAATCCAAAGGCGACAAATTCTCAGACATATGCCGAAACAATTTCTTCACTGATACAGCTCCTAGGACACTTGAAACTAAAGAGAAAATGAACAAATGGGACTACATCAAAATAAAAAGCTTCTGCACAGCAAAAGAAACCATCAACAAAACAACGAGAAAACCCACTGTGTGGGAAAACATATTTGCCAACGTCATATCTGATAAGGGCTTAATCTCCAAAATTTATAGGGAACTCACACAACTTAACAAAAGGAAGATAAACAATCCAATCAAAAAGTGGGCAAAGGTCCTAAATAGACATGTTTAGAAAATGGACATACAGAAGGCTGAGAGTCATATGAAAACAAGCTCAGTCACTAATCATCCGAGAGATGCAAATCAAATGACAATGAGGTACCATCTCACACCTGTCAGAATGGCTATCAATACAGTATTTAAATCTAAGATTCACTAGTATGGACTTGTCTCTGCCAGAAAAACAGGCTACCAATTCACAGGAAAGGAGGATAGGTAATGTATTTGACGATATTCACCTATTCAGTTCTTAAAATGTTGTAATTGCATAGTCATTAAGTGTATAAAGTCCAATATTTAAAATGTGCAAAACTTCTTCAAATTCATCACTATACAACTTAATGCACCATTTACAATCTATTTTGAAGGAATTATTAAAAGTTAACTATAATAAATCTGCTAGAAAGAGAACTCAATGAATGTTAATATTCCTATTCATTTTGAGTCACAATGAAAAGCAGAATTCCTCCATGTTTTTCTTTTGAACTTCATGTACTTATATGTGCATGGAATCAGCTGTTAAATATGTTATCAAATAGGAACTCCTGTTATTTAATTTAGTAGTAAAGGATGAAACATATGTAAGCCACTTGGAAACCACTATATGGCCTTTATTCTGCATTTCTTTCTATACTTAATGTCACTGAAGAAGAAAGTTGGATTAAAACTTGCTATATTTCAAACATGTCTAAATTGGTAATTAATCTTTACTCCATAGTATATGAACCTACTTTTTAAAAAATTACTTGTAGCTTCTGTGCTTAGTTGATTTCTTAAAATAGCACCTTTGGAACAATCACATTCCAAGTATTTATTATCGAAAGATATTACATTCCTTTTTCTTGTCAAACAAGTCCTGCAAGTAAGCTGCTTTGACTAGCTTTGAAGAATGTGGTTTGTATAAAATCTTCATATAGTCAAGACTCCTTCTATAACTTATTCTATGGATGAATAAAAATTTGTGTTTTCGCCACAAAAATAAACCTTGGAAATTGGCACTGAAAGGATTCCTCTGTTTCTGTTGCATCAGAGTTTTCTCCTCCATAACAGATTCTGTAAGCAGCGGTTCTCAACCTGGGGGTCGAGACCCCTTTGGCGGTCGAACGACCCTTTCACAGGGGTCGCCTAAGACCATCCTGTGTATCAGATATTTACATTACGATTCATAACAGTAGCAACATTATAGTTATGAAGTAGCAACGAAAATAATTTTATGGTTGGGGTCACAACATGAGGAACTGTATTTAAAGGGCCAGAAGTTTGAGAACCACTGCATAATAGGAAACAAGAGCTGTAAGCTCACTATGGTCATTATTACATATATAAAATTATTGTGTATATTTGATATTTTGGGGATATGAAAGACGGAAGAGTTAAAGAATACTTGATTAATGAACACTCAGTTACTATTTTAGTATTTCCTATATCATGCCTATATCATTCCTTATTTGAAGGTTACAAGGTTCTCCTAATTTTACTTGTACATAATCCTATTTTTTTATTTTGTGACATTGCAATACAAAAAGTTAACAGCATTTTATCAGGTGTTTTCTCAAAAAAAAATCAAAAATCATGGTTCATGATATTATCTTCCACAGCTTATGTGTCTCAAAAGGCCCCATACACTTTTAAAATGGTGAAAGTATAGTTCAAACATAACCTTTAGTCATTACAAACCCATGACACTCATTCAAGATACATTTATTAAATACCCACTATTTTGAGGAACAGGTATTAGTGAAACAAAAACAAGTTTAGTATTGTATTCATTCCTCATTGAACTTTTAATTAAAAGACCTTTGAAATGCATAAAAAAGATTTCCAAAAGGCTCTAAGTCTAAGAGAAGGCAATTTAACAGAAGAAAGCAAAGAATGAGTAATAAAACTTTTGTTGCATGGTAAATATTAATAATATACTATTATTTCAATACTCATTAGTCCATGAACTTGAAGATATTTGAAATTTTTCATCTATTAACTTGCTATGTAGTAAAAATTAATTATAAGTAATGAAAACCCTTAGAGTAAAAAAATATTGTACAAATTCTTTACTTTCTTCCTCAAATATCATAATGGTAAAAATAATTCAGATGGAGTAAAAAAAAAAATTACTCAATAAGCTTCTATAGAACTATGAAGATACTGTATAAACCAGGGAGTAAATTTTGTAAACCAGTCTTGTTTTTGTTAAAAATGAGTTTTTTTCCCCTTAACTGCTATGGAATATATAAACAAAACAAGGCAAAACCTATGCTTTTTGATGATCAAACAAACATATCAAAAAGGGCAAGAGCACTAAGGGTAATTCTATTGTTCCTTTAATCAGAGTGACAAAAATACCTTGGGGAGGATTCAAAGTGTAATGCGGAATGGAATACTGGTATTGTTTATATGTGAAATACATTTTTTAAAGTTCATGTCACCAAATATGGTTACATATCACTCCTTTAGCAAAGCAAGCAATAAATCCAAACATTTTTAACATGCCTGGGAAGAATGTGATGCATGCATAAACAACTCCCCCCTTTAACCATAATTATAAGTAACATAAAATATAATTATGAATGCTTTTGATTTTTAAGATGTTTTAAATATAAGATTTCACATAGATTAATCATACATACTATGCTTTGATATTAGAAATCCTGCTTGCAAAACTGAAGTAACTTCCACACATGTGTTTAAAAACAAAAGTTGGCAAATAAACGAGAAATTTAATTAAAAATTCAAGAATCTTCTGTGTCCTTTCAAATTTTAAGGCTTATACAGCCAAGAAATTTAAAAAAATGAACTATTCCTTGTTTCTAAAATTTAGACATTTCACTTTTATATAAGAACAACAACAGCAACAAAAGCAAAACAGCCAGAAGCATACACTAGAAATGATGTAAACATTCCGTAGAGGTTTCCCACTGATATCCAAAAGTTATAGATATAACAAATAATGAACTACATGGTTCGGCTCAACTTATAATCGAGTTTTTGTGGAACTCTTTCAACTTCAACTCGCAAAATGTCCTTGTGCAAATCATAAAAAGACAAACAAAACATAGTTCTTTATGTTTGATTCTAAAACTCCAGTTAGCATTTTAGCTTCTAGTTATAATGTATTATTTAAAAACAAAACTTACTTGATCTGTCCCATAAAGCAGTATGTTCAGAGAAATGAAGGCTGTCATTTTCCAGAGCTGTTTTCTGATCATGTGCAGTACCTTTAGAGTGTCTATGAAACAATCGGCTAGCAAAACCTTCCAATTTCTGAAGAGCAGTTGTACCTGAATACTGGCTACCGGAGAGTTCTCTATAAGCTGCCATTCATGTGTATTTACACTTTACTTAAAGTAGCTGAAAATTCTTCCAGAAGGAGCTCAACAAGTTCTTACACAGAAGCTAAGAGCTATGCATGTGTCAAACTTCCTGTTTGCAGGGTATTCAAACCACTACTGCTGTTCTGTTTCCTGTTAATATAAAACAGCACATTACTGAGCCTTTCTTAGCAAAACTCTTCATCTCAACCAGGGATGAGGATTTTAAAGATTTGAAATATAGATCTAAAAGGCTTTATGTTTAAGAGTGTTTTAATATCAATATACAGGTTAACTAGAGCACTAAATATAATGTTTCATATATAAGAGGCTAATTTTTTAAAAAAAGGAAAAGTAGTTAAATATGTATTACTACCCTATGCAAACAAGTAAAGGTTCATATAACAAAACACTCTCAAAATAAAATGTTAAAATGGTCGTGTGTGTTTTCTAGGAATTCAGCTAATGTACAGACTTTAAGGCTCCTTGTAAACAGTTAACTTTTCATCAAAAACTGGTATGGAACAGATATCGCAAAACTTGTAAAACAAATTTATAAAATATTTTAACTAAGAAAAAATGTGAACTAGCACTTAAGAAACCTCATTGAGTTAAGTCTAATACATACAGAAACGTCAAAAACGTAGTATGATAGTATTGCTTATCAAACTTATAATCTGCTGACAAGTACCTATGAGCAGTACATTTTAAAACGTTTAAAAATTTACACACACACACACACACACACACACACACACACACACAATATAAGGCTTAAAATTACATAAAATCAGCCATAGCAAGAAATTTCAATTGAAAGGAAAAAATTCCTTTTAGTTGACTGAGGTTAACTTTTAAACTTAACACAGAGAACTACAGCTTACCTGACCCCTGATTTACGCGTCTCACTTAGCATGCCTTCAATTAAAAGTAAATAAAATTTGCCACTGTCCATTTGCAGGAAAAAAGTAACCTGTGACATATAATAATGATTTTTGAGTACTTGTCTTTTTACACTAATTAAAAAATGAAAAGTTTGTGTGGTTTTCTCTTTAGAAGCTCTAAATGAGGGAGGGAGGGACGGAGGAAGGGAGGGAAGAAGAAAAGAAGGAAGGAGAGAGGGAGAGGGAGAGGGAGAGTGAAATAGAGAGAGAGAGAAGAGGGAGAAAGAACCTTTTAAAATAATCTATCCAAAAAATATCTAAGCCCATGCTTCCTTCCAACTACTTGACAGATAGAATAAATAGGGATAATGAAAAATAGAAAACATAGGGACAAAAATGTAATCAAAGACAACACATAACACACACACACACACACACACACACACACGAGACACTGACTAAAGAACTTTGCCAAATAACAGCTTATTTATGTACACTTTGTTTGGTGTAATAAAATCAGTAACAATCTAAACAAATAAATAACAGCCTCTGGAAGACTACACTTAAATTTGTAGCTTTTTTTTTTTTTACAAATGTGCATTTAATAATAGATGATTTGTTTTAACACCTGACAGTGCTTTAACACAAAACAGACACCGAACAAGGGTCTGCACTCTTCAGTAAACGCCTGCAGAGCCAGACTGACTGTATGGGCAGAAGCAGATAAAATTCCCCAATTCTTTGACTTGCTCTCTTGAAATTTATTCACTTCTAAGCTCGCCACAAATGTCACCTCCTCACTGAAGTTTCCTACATACTTCCTAGGAAAATAAACTGCTTTCTTCTGTTTCCTTGATCTAAAAAATTTGCTCTTTATAAATGTATGCCTCAAATTGTGAATTATTTGAATTCATAAATGCAATGTATGTATTGCATACTCAATAAATAGATGTTAAAGTATCCATTCATTTTTAACAAATTAAAGGTCTAAGTAGAATTATCAAACACTTGAATGTATTTTAATTTTATTTGATAGGACCACAGAGGTAAGCGCCAAGTTGTTCATATATAAAAGTAACAGTCACAGAAGTAATGTCGTTTAACTCCTTATTCTCTATATTCAGTCAGTTACTAAATTTTATTCATTCTTTGAGTTTGTTTTTATTAGTGAAAATGTGGATTTCTAAAATAACTTCTTGTTTTCTCTGTGTCTAGTTATTCCTTCCAATCACTCATCTCTGACATATTAACTTCCTCAAAATATTACACTCACAGTGTTCCCCTTGTCAATGCACAAACATCCTACCATTTCAGCCTCACCATACTCACTTTTAACACAACATGTCTAGCCAGACTTATATTCATTGTTGCTTGAGTTTAGTACAGATATTTCAGATTCCTTATTAGAACACTAAGAATAATTCACTTTGAAAAATGCATAAACCTTAAAACAAAATTACTACAGGGAAAAGAGAGAGAAAGAAAGTAAGCCTCACTGGATGAGTGTCTAACAAACCCTGCATTTGAAATCTGTACCTTTTTCTAAATTTAATTAAAGTGTTTCAATTTGTTCCAAAATCCTTACAGAAAATAGAATCTTTAGTCCTCAGAGCAATGTTCCTATATATGGTAATGTGACCAGGAAGCTGTTGCTATGGAGGTATTCAGGCATTTGATTTTTATTAAAAGAACTCTACTGACATCTACTGCTAGGAAGAAACAACTGCAGTTTTAACTAAAATTGAATTCCTTCATAATTCAAATCAATCTAAAGAGGTATATTGCTTGTTATTCTTCCTGATGGTTTTTTCAGAACTTCAATTTGTACTAAGATGTCTAGTCATGTACCCAAAAATTGCTGTAATGCTATATCTTATACTTTATTAATAGTTTAAATAATGTATGATAAACTAAAGAGTAATCAACTTTAGGTTATATACTCATTCTGCATTGATTTTATAAATTATAACAATTTTCAGAGTGAATTGCTTTTGCTTGCCATAAGGTATCCAAGATACTGGTTTCTTATCCTATCTAATAAAAGAGAAACATGGTAATTAGCCATAACTTCGCTACCCTTCCTATTGGCTAATCAGTGAGATATGCAAATTAACTGCCAACCAAGATGGCGGCCGGGAGCCAGGCAGCTGTTGGGAACTGGAGGCTTGCTTGCTCCAGTGATGGAGGAAGCCAAGGTTCCCTGCCTGCCGCTGCCGGCCTCTGAGCTGCAGTCTAAGAAACAATGTTGCAATTATAGAAGCTAAACAAGCTCCAGATACTTGCTTTCAGCCAGCT
>NW_006300036.1:3842942-3843773 GCF_000327345.1 Myotis davidii | reverse complement strand
GGACCCTGTTCTGTGTGTGACTGGGGTGGCACTGCATCCTCCCCATCGACCCTGCCTTGAGTGTGACAGGGAGCAGTGCCCCAACTCCCCAATCAGCCCTGCTCTGAGCCCGACCAGGGTCTGCACCTAGGGATTGGGCCTGCCCTCTGCCACCCAGGAGCAGGCGTAAGCCAGCAGGTCATTATCTCCCGAGGGGTCCCAGACTGCAAGAGGGAACAGGCCGGGCTGAGGGACCCCCCTCTCCACCAAGTGCACAAATATTTGTGCACCGGGCCTCTAGTAGTTAATAAAACTCTTTGAATTTCCTCCTACATCCCTTTTAACTGCCATTGTGTGTGTGTGTGTGTGTGTGTGTGTGTGTGCGCGCGCGCGCATGTGCGCATGCTTGAGCACTTACTTTCTAGCACTATAAAATGCCCCGTGCTCATTCTCTATGCTTCCTGCCTTAGTTCTAGAATCAGCCAAGGAACCATCACTCTGCTTATTGGAGAAGGGTATTAGAAACCAAGCCCTGGGAACCAGGTGTGCTTGCAGCTATCGGTGTGTTGTTGCAAATGGGCTCTTTTAGCTTACAAGGAAATATATGTACATATGATGTGTATATATACTGATATCTATGAAGTATTTCTATATGTGACCATCTTTGTCTACAATAGGGTAATAATAAGTTCTTGGTGTTTTCAGCTTTAATTCATTATTGCATGATTCACTTTAGCTTTATCCTCTTGCTTATCTGAAAATGCCCACTCCAGTGAGCAACCTGGCCTCCACCATCCATTTACTTACTTGTTCAATTTCCGTATACAAATGGAGAAATATCAGAATTGTTAA
>NW_006300036.1:3826718-3842218 GCF_000327345.1 Myotis davidii | reverse complement strand
GCCTGCCCCAGGCCTGGGCCCAGGGGTGTCTCAGCACTCAATTCGCTGGCACCTCTCCCAGCGCCCCCTCTTTCCCCAGCCTCTCCCCAGATTCCACTCATCTGCACCTTCTCCCTCTCTTCAGCACAGGTGAGTGTCTGTATCTGAAATGTCCTATGAACAGGGTTCAGTGAAAATAAACAAAGAATCGCTGGCCGCGGAAACAGGGAAGGCTGAATTTCTGTAAGCTCCTCTCTTACCAGCACTGCATGGTCTGGTCAGCTCTCCAGGCTGCCCCCTCTAGGCTCAGTCCTCTGTAATCACAGAACCCAGATCTCAAATCCCCCGGTGCCAGGAATCCCGAGGATCTCCTTTCCCCAGTCAGGGGCTGTGCCTGTCCCAAGAGACACAGCTGTTTGCTGCTGCCATTTTAAATCGTTCTTGTTTTTCTATATTTTTCCTCATATAGATCTTGTACATATTTTTTAAAAAAATATATTTTATTGATTTTTTACAGAGAGGAAGGGAGAGAGATAGAGAGTTAGAAACTTCGATGAGAGAGACACATCGATCAGCTGCCGCCTGCACACCTCCTACTGGGGATGTGCCCACAAGCCAGGCACATGTCCCTGACTGGAATCGAACCCGGGACCCCTCAGTCCGCAGGCCAATGCTCTATCCACTGAGCCAAACCGGTTTCGGCCCTTTATTACTTTTTAATCCCCATAGAGGTTATAGTGATAAGCTACCTTTCATTTCTGATATTGTTAATGTGTGTCTTCTATCTTTTTGCCCCTTGATTAGACTGGCTAAATAACAAGTTTATCTTATCGTAGAACAAAATTTTGTTTTTTAAATTTTCTTGTTTATTTTTTCCAATTTCATTGATTTCTTCTCTAATTTGTATTTTTTCTTTCTTTTTTCTTTTTGCTTGCATTGGGCTTAAATTGTTCTTCTTCTCTAGTTTCCTAAGGTGGAACCTTACATTACAAATTTTAGATATTTCTTCTTTCCTAGTTATGTATTTATAAATTGCCCTCTATGCACTGCCATTCTAAATCCCCCAAATTGTGATAAATTGTATTTTCATTATCATTTAGAAATATTTCAAAATTTATCTTGACACTTCTTAGACCAATGTGTTATTTAGAAGGGTGTTTTAAATTAATTTCCACACACTGAGGGATTTTCCAGTTTACTTTCTATTATCAATTTCTAGTTTAATTCCACTGTGGTTTGTAAAATACACTTTGTATAAGTATTATTTTTTAAAAACTTGTTAAGGTGTGGTTCATGGCCCAGAATGTGATTTATCTTGCTGAATGTTCCATGTAAGCTGAAGGAGAATATATATTCTGCTGTTTTTGAATGGTATATTCTATAAATATCAATTAGATCAAGTTGATTGATAGTGTTTTCCAGGGCAACTATATACTGATTTTTCTGCCTGCCTGACCCATTAATTATTGAAAGAGAGATGTTGAAGTTTCCAACTATAATGGGTTTGTCTATTCCTCCTTTCAATGCTATCAATTTTTGCCTCATGTGTTTTGGACACTCTGTTAAGTGCGTATGTTTAGGATTGTTAAATTTTCTTAAATAATTGATCCCAACTCATTATGTACTGTCCCTTTGTAGCTATCATCATTTGCATGGTCCTCAAATCTGTTTTGTCTGAAATTAACACAGCTACTCCAGACTCCTTCTGGTTAGTGACAGCATGTCTTATGATCCCTTTTCTTTTTACCTGGTTCTTCAAAGCGATTTAAAGAGAACACATATCTGGGTGTTCTCTTTAAATAAAGCTTTGTTGTTTTTTAATCCTCTTTGACAATCTTTGTCTCTTAGTTGGTATATTTATGCCAGTTACATTTAAAGTGACTATGACATAGATTAGCATCTATTACGTTGTAATTGTTTTCTACTCAGCGGGTGCAAGTAGGGCCGGTGCCATCAGCACGTGGGAGCAGCAGCAGTGGGAGTGGGGCTGCAAGCAGACAGGGGACTGGGGGCCACAGCAGGAGAGGCATGGAGGATGGGCTGAGACCCGCCCATGTGCTCACCGCAGCCTCACAGCCCACAGTTCCTTTCAAGGTGCACGATTTCATGCACTGGGCCCCTAGTATTTCATATAATTACTCTTCCCTCCTCTTGTGACAGTGGCAAGTGGGCCTTTCTTGGGATCTTCGTCTTATGAATGCAGTTCCTAGATTTTTAAATACTGATACAATTGAGTATACCTTCTGCAGAATTTCATAGAACAGCTTTTTTGTTTTCAGTTTTTATTCTTCCTTCCAACAAGTAAAGGCTTTAGAATACAAGTGCTATGTCTTATAGGTATTTTTAAGGGACAGGAGAAAATTAGCAAGCTTACTAATTATATGTTTAAACCACAGATGCACCTGTTTTTCAGATTTTGATAGATCACTATTTTCTAACTGTTAAACTTAGCAACTTATTCTATTCTTTGGTTTTCCTTCCTTACACATCTTTACCCCATGTGCAAACATACACATTCTAAATTGTATTTCAGGTAACATGCACAGTGAAATTTATTCAATTTGTCTAATTCACTCGAATAGGACACATTGATCATGTCTTGAATCAAATTCTACTAGTGAATATTTTATTCCATGGAAGAATGGCATATATTTCCCAAAATGAATTAGTGTTATTATCTTTTCCGAAAAGTGTGGTTGGTATCAGTATAATGCACTCATTTAGAAGCTTGAGTTAAGAAGGTGACATATTCCAATAGACCAGGCATTTTTTTTTACACAATCAACAAAGAAATAAAGAATATACAACCACTGGCCTAGCCAATTTGGCACAGTGGATAGAGCATCGGCCTGGGGACTGAAAGGTCCCAGGTTCAATTCCGGCCAAGGGCACATGCCTGGGCTGCGGGCTTGGTCCCCAGTGGGGGCCGTGCAGAAGGCAGCCAATCAATGACTCTCTCATCATTGATGTTTCTATCTCTTCCTACCTCTCCCTTCCTCTCTTAAATCAATAAAGAAATATATATTTTTTTAAAAAAGAATATACAACCACCCACAAATGTGTACTGAACATCTGATACTGTCTAAGCATTGCATTATAGAGAACATAAAGTAATTATGTAAATGTAACTACCCAAGGAATTTAAAAGTCAAGTAGAAGCCAGTAATATTTACCATATGTAATAACTCAAGATTTATGATAAAATTAAATACATAACTATAGAAGAGAGACAAATTTCTCTATGGAGTTAAACTTTTGTGGCTTGAGATAACAATTGCTTAACAAAATAGCCCTTCTGATATACTAACGCACACGTTTGTGAATATATGGAGGAACTTCAGCCACTTGATCTACGTGGACAGCAGCACAGCGAATATAAAATTAAAACTTTGACCATTTTAGAATTCTAACCTCCCTGACAATTGGTACTTCTTTCTTAAGGGTTTTAAAGAGCTAAAGGAATTTAAAAAACCATAAAGTGTAGAAAGGGGAGTTCAGTGTATACTAGGTATTGAGGGAAATAAAATGGAATATATTAAATTCAAGTACGATAGGTAGAATTTTGAGGATAGGTAGAAATTTGAAGGATAGGTAGAATTTAGATAGGCCAGGAAATGTAAAAAGGGCAATTTAATAAGATAAAATGATATGAATGAACGCTTAGAGGTACGAATAAATATGACATGTCATACAGCCCCCCCTCCCCCCCGTTCACTCTCCTTTTCAGGAAATGTGAAGGAAATAGAAGATACTACAGAAAGTAATATTCAGGGAGAGGACTATTTTATATAGGATGATCTAAAACAGTGGTTCTCAACCTGTGGGTCACATCCCCTTTGGTGGTCCAACGACCCTTTCACAGGGGTTGCCTAAGACCATCCTGCATATCAGATATTTACATTACGATTCATAACAGTAGCAACATTACAGCTATGAAGTGGCAACGAAAATAATTTTATGGTTGGGTCACAACATGAGGAACTGTATTTAAAGGGCCAGAAGGTTGAGAATCACTGATCTAAAAGTATCTGAGAAATGTGACTTTCGAGTCATCAAGACCTGAAATATAAAGAAAAGGAACAAGTCAGGAATGATGGAAGAAGTTACCAGGCAGAAGAAATAATGACCTTGAGAGAGGAATTAGGCAGAAACAACATGACTACTGGTCGGAGAATGAGTTGGGAAATGGTCTGTGATGTTTGGAGGTAGCATTAGAAGCAAGGAAAACAGTTGAGACTACTGGCAACAGTCCAGGTCAGAGATAGTGGCCTCTTGAACCGAGAGGGAGAGAGAAATGGACAAATTTCATATATACATTGGAGAAACAAAGACTGAACCTAGAAATAAATAAAAGGACGTTATCAAAAATAATACTTATATTTTTTTGCCTCAGCATCTGGGTAAATAATGATGCCAATTATTAAGAAGAGGAAGAGTAAAGAAGGAAAAAGTTGGGAGAAAGTTATAATAAAGAAAGATTTTGTTGGACATATTCATTAGACATCAAATGGAGATTTCAAAAAGAAAGTTGGATATGAGTCTGGAACACATCACTGCATACTAAATTCTATCTTAATCACATGCATATCTGTTATCAACTGTTTTATATTTCTGCTTGTCCAGGAGAAGAAAGAATGGCTTAAATTTACTTTAAATAGTAAATTAATCTCCTCTCAATGCAGACCCTGAGAGTCTGACATGAATGCCAAGAGCACAGTCACTCTGTAATTCCTCTTCTCTCCAAACTTCCAATGTCTTAGTTCTCACTCTCATCATATTTGTCATATTACTAAAACACAATCACTTTTCTAAAACACAATCCTGTGCCATCCCAAAGAAAAACAAACTCAAGTGACTTCCCATGGCCAACAAAGCCCAAACTTTTAGCACAGTAATCAAGGACCTTGCCAACCTTAAACAGGCCTCCATTTAGCTCCATTTTATCAACTTGTATCACAAACAATAATAAAAATAACTTACATATCCTGAGTACAACACCCCCTCCTTAACTCTATGCCTTTGCACATACAATCTCCGGCTTTGGTTCAAAACCCTATTTGAGAGGTAAACAAGGGACCTGTGATAGGCAGAATGACCCCTCCCTGCCCTCATTGGTCCCATCTATTCCCCGAAACCCGTAAACGTATTACAATACACGGCCAAGGGGACTTCGCAGATGTAATTAGGTTACCAATTAACAACCTTAAAATAGAGTCTTGTGGATTATCTAGGTGAGCCCACTCTAATCACATTACATCTTAAAAATAGAAAACTTTCTCCAGCTGGAGCAGAAGAGAGCCAGGACAGGAAACGGTCAGATTCCAAGCATGAAAAGGTTTCAGCACACTGCTGCTGGCTCGGGGGGACTCGTCCATGTGCAAGGACCAGAGAAGGGCCTAAGGGCTTAGGCAGCCCCCAGATGACAGCCAGCAGGACACAGAGGCCTCAGTCCTATAACAAAGAACTAGTTTCTGTCATAATATGAATGAGGGTGGAAGTAGATTCTTCCCCAGAAATGACAGACAAGACCCTCCCAGAATTCTAACCTACAGAACTGTGAGCTAAAAAAGGACGTGTTGTTTCAAACCACTAAGTGTATGGTTACTTGTTACAGCAGTAAAAGAAAACTAGTATAAACATAATAAGACGACAGGAGTGAGAAATGTGGGATTCTATTTCCAGAGTATTGAAACATATGAAATATGAAAATATGATGGATGATGCAGGCACTCTCTCCCTATAGACCTTACAACCCTTTATGTTGAAACACTACTGACGCACTAGCCAAGATCATGGCCAGGCAGCCCAATATCTAACTCTCCATGGAGGGTTCTAAATACCTGACACAGAAGGGAAGAAGGTGAAACATATTCCTCTGACCCCCAGTACCATACACAGAAGGAGCCACTCCGTGCATTCACAGTCCTCCTCCTCAACATAGATAAAGCCAAGCGCCAGGCCTCGGGAATCGGACTGCAGTGAGGTAGGCAGGGTTCCACTGAATAGGGAGGTGGACACAGGGGACTGTAGGCTCAGACCGCAGTGTTGCAAAAGCCCACCCAGAAAAATACAGTTGACCTTAATCCAGAATTACCATGCTGGAAGACTGCTCTTCCTCACCAAACACAAATGCTTGAAAACTCATTCTTCAGGTGATGTATGACAAAGCATTCTGGATATGAAAGGCAGCACCAGAGTAGTACTAATATGAAACGTGAGAATGTGCAGGTAAACCAGGGTCAAAAATGAAGCACAGAAGTCCCATTTATGTGTGAAAAATAATATCAATGGCCTCGGTGCTGCCATCTCAGAGGAAGTGCCAGGCATGTCTTACTCCTCAAACCTGGGGAATGTCTGAACTGGGCAAAGTAACTATTGGGCTGGGCCAAAGCAACAGTGTATGTGTTTCAAACTACTGCTTGCAAAGCTAACAGGAAAGCAGACATTTTGACTGTGGGACTGAAAAGACATTCTTTAGAATTAGCACCACCTTGTGTAGGTATAGAAGTTTCTTCCTTAACTTATTACACTAATAGAAATTCCTTCCTTTTATTCATGGAATTATTTCCATTCCCTTTCTTATAAAATATATTAACACCCACATTGTTGTACTGATCACACTGTATAATAATTACATATTTACACTTCTAACTCTTCTAGTGTGCCCTGCCATAATTGCCTACTTCTAGAATCCCACACAATGCTGATCACATAGTAAGCATTTAATAAATATTTTGAGCTGATTAGTTTTTTAAGAAACGCCATAACTCTTTCATGAGGTAATTTTAGGTTTTCTTAAGCAAAGGATGAGTCAGCGACAGAAACACAGGGCCTTTGTTAGGCCCCAGCATATCACACACAGCTCTACTTTAGAAGGCTATGTGCTTCCACTACCTTCAATTTCTCTATTTTAATTTCACATTAGATATAAAACTATAAAAAATATAAAACTTATTGTCTAGGATATTTTGGAAACTATATACTTATGTAAAATATGTAATATACTCTAAATGTTGGAAGGTTGATAACACCAACTTACGATATGTCCGGCATAATTCTAAGCATTCTACATGAGGTAAATGAGGTAATTTATTCTTCACAACAACCTACCTTGAGTATTATTATCCCATTTTCCAGAGGCACAGAGCGGTAAAGTATGTTGAAAAGGTCACAGAATTGCAATATTCTATATTCTGCTTTAATTCCTCTCCCTACCTCCCCCCAAGAAGTATATCATACTTATTTTAAATGAATTGCATTTTCCAGTTTTAAACCTCTACCCGAATGTTTTGGGAGTTTTTTGTTAATCCTCACCCAAGGATATTTTTTCCATTGATTTTTTCAGAGAGTGGAAGGAAAGGAGAGAGGGGGAGAGAGGAAAGAATAGGAAAAGGAAGAGACAGAGAGAGAGAGAGAGAGAGAGACAGAGAGATTGGCTGCTTCCCGTGCTCATCCCTATGGGCAGTGGGGGATCAAATCTGCAACGCAGGTCCAGTGGGGCCTTGACTTACGAGTGTCCCGACTAACGAGTTTTTTGAGATACGAGCCATCTCTCGGCCAATTTTTTGCTTTGAGTTGCGAGCTAAAATTCGGGTTACGAGCCAGCTTCAGATACCTCACCACTAGTTGGCGCAGCGAATGTCACAGTGAATGCCACAACATTAGCCCAGCATCACGTGTCTCACTCGTTCACGTCATGATTTGACATACGAGTAATTTGAGTTACGAGCTTCATCACGGAACGAATTAAACTCGTAAGTCAGGGCCCCACTGTATGTGCCCTTGACCTTGACTAGGAATAGAACCCATGACTCTTCATTGCACAGACTGATGCTCTAACCACTGAGCACACCAGCCAGGGTTCTACTAAAATGTTTTTTAATGAAAATACACCGAAGAGTCACAAATCCAAGGACATAAAGCACTAAGATTTCACTAACATGCATACGGTTTCTACTTTTAGAGTTCTAATGTTGAATACAATATTAGTTTCTCTGTAAGAACTTACTGGTAATTTAAATAACTTTCATTTACACATCACTCTCCAAATAATTTTGTTATTGTGACTGTGATATCTAAAACCCTTGATATAGTTTTAACATCATATAATGTCAGAAGAAACTTTAATATTCTGGAAAATACAAAAGTAGTTGTAACTGCATACTAATAGAAGAAACAGCCCCACACATCATCATGTAGTACCCTAATCTATAAACTCGAACACATTTTAGAACTGAGAAATAAATATGAGCCTAAGTCATTAGAACACATTATAGCTTAAACTGACCACATCTGAAATCTCCCCGACCCCCAAATAAATGATCCGGTGCCAACCAGGCAGGGACAGGTAGATGACACTTAGTTCTGAGCAATATGAGCCGGAGTCGGCCAGAAGGTGGCAGGATGGGGCCATTTAGGCTTCACATACAGATTCAGGAAAATACATTACTGTCATTACCTTGGGTTTTAGCAGTATACAAAATGCACAATTTTAGATCCTTATACAAGTAAGAATTTTATGTACTAGAGATAGGTTAGAGTAGTATTTCGTGTATTTAAGTGAAACTATAAATACCCCATAGACTACCACAGTAGAAAATAATCCCCATTCTGTCTCCAAAAAACCTTTCTACTTACAGAACCACATGAAAAAACAAAGTCCTCCAAGGTTCCCCATATCATTCCAATATTCCATTTGAATTCACTAACAATTCAATGAAGACTTATTGTAAATGTTGTATCATATATTTTATTCCCTAAATTCAATCATAGTTACTATATTCTAATGAAAAGTGAAATTTTTTAAAATATATTTTTATTGATTTCAGAGAAGAAGAGAGAGGGAGAGAGAGACAGAAACATCAGTGATGAGAGAAAATAATTGATCAGCTGTCTCCTGCACACCCCCTATTGGAGATGGGATCCAAAACCCGGGCATGTGCCCTGACTGGGAATTGAACCATGACCTCCTGGTTCACACTTGACACTCAACCACTGAACCACACCATCCAGGTCTAAGTGAAATTGTTTGTAAAAACTCCTATAACTTTAAAAACAAAAGTTGCTTTCACACCGGGTATTTAAAATGGGGTGTAGACACTGGTTTAATATGTGGCAGATTAATCATGTTATTCTTCAGATTATATATTACATGTTTGCAAGAATCTGTTTACTTTTGTATTCCTAGTACCTATCATAGGACCCTGAACACATAAGCCCCTCAAACACATTTGCTCAACTGAGTATAGGATTTCAAGAAGAAAATTAAGGGCTGAAAGCAATTAAGCAGATACCTGAACCACCAACCTGCATTAAAAAGGGTTTTCTTTATTTTTCATCAGGTGACCAGCCCTTCCAACCTGAACACAAAACATTAGGGGCTAATTATCATCAAGGAGGGACTAGGCCATCTACAGAGACAAAGGAAGGGATGGTTAGCCAATTTACATCAGAGGTAGAGGTGGTAGCATCCTGGTATAGAGCAAATTGAGAGGTAGGAACACCATTTAGGGGAGGAGGTGTTTCACCTTCACCTCAAACCAAATATAGAGCTTTAGGGAAACAGTCAGAGATTTGTTGTCCACAGAGATACAAGCAGTTTGTGGGGATTCACCAAACGTACCACATGCAGATACTAAATGGCACCTGAAGCCACCAAGCCCAGTGTCAGTCAAATATTGTATTGGGAGGGAGCTCCACTTGCATTGACAGGAAAATACGTCCATATCCCATGGGCCCCAGAAAAAGAGTGTGGGCAAGGGGTTCTAAAATGTCCAGCCAGAGACACATTCTCTCATAAAGAGAACCAAAACCCAAGTCCACAGCAGATTTACTGTGAAGCTAAAATTTCAGCACCCTCAGGTGTGGGGGCAGGGGACAGTCCCTAGCACCTTAGGACAGACTCTAACATTGTGTGCACAAGGATATACGTTTTTGTAAGATTTGCAAAAGTAAAATATTTTAACTACAATTAGTTAAAACATCTGTCTCTCTTCATTCCAACTTCCGCTCCTTCACACTTCCCATTATTTCAGGAGTTAAAGATTGGCTGCAGATATTTTAAGAGACTCTGCTAAGGGGAAATTGAGATGGGAATATGCCATTTTGGCTACAATTGGGAAGCTGTTTCAGATTTCCCAATATAAAAGAAATTACAGACTCATGATTTGAACATATGTGAGGAGAACTTAATTTTTCATCTCAAATTTGTGTGTTTTTAAAAAAAGGTAAAATTTAGATAAAACCACAATGGAATATAAAACAAAATGAGAAAGAGCCATGAAATCAATAAATGTTAATCTTATTTAGAAAAGCGAAAAAAAAAAAAAAAGAAAAGCGAATAACAGCAAAAATTTTCTTGATCACACAAAAGCACTAAATTAAAAGGAAAAAATTCTAAATAAAAATAATGAAGGCACATTGTTTCATAATTAGGTTAATGAAAAGAATATGCACATGTTAGAAAAAAATTTAAATCTCTTGCTGATTTGACACAAAATACTAACATTGACAGAAATACATCAAATTCCTAACAGCCACTACAATGAAGACACTGAAGACAAAATGATTACTGAATACTGTTAATTCAAAATTATTTAATATTAATTATTGCCTAGAAAACCTGAAATGTCCTGGAACCTTAAAGCTCACATATGAAATTTATCAGCCACCAGTATATGGTGGTGTTTCTCCAACCACAGAAAATACAGATGTGAGAACCAGAAGATAGAACATTGTATTTAAGACCATGAATTGTAAGAACGATCATTATTTTATGTACCACTTACAAAGAAAAAGTACAGCAATTAAACTAAAAGATAATGCTTTATTAGTTACAATTTTATTTTTAAGATAACTATTTTATACCTATTTAGTCATAACTTTCTATCTTATATCACTTGTGCACACATAAGATGAAAAAAATATGTAAACAAACAAATTGGTGCCCTAACCGGTTTGGCTCAGTGGATAGAGCGTCGGCCTACAGACTGAAAGGTCCCAGGTTCGATTCCGGTCAAGGGCATGTACCTTGGTTGCGGGCACATCCCCAGTAGGAGGTGTGCAGGAGGCAGCTGATTGATGTTTCTCTCTCATCGATGTTTCTAACTCTCTATCCTTCTCCCTTCCTCTCTGTAAAAAAAATCAATAAAATATATTTTTAAAAAATTGGTTAAGAAATTCCTAAAACTCCTCCACATTCAGAGTCTGACTCTTAGGAACTATTTTTGAGTCACAATTAGTGTATTTTTACACAATTCTTGTCCTTTATGATATCAAGAATTTGTTGATGCCCTATCTCTTGGTTTTCTACTATCATCTTCTAGGTTTTCTCCCAAGTGGCGGATACCCATTTTAATGGCAGATACCCATTTTAACATTTGTGTATGTGGAGACAATGACAAGTATGTCACAAGCACTGCCTGACTGACAGTACTACAAGATGCCACCAAGTTTACCTAAAATCAGAGACATTAAAATGTGAAAAAAGTATAATTTACCCATTTGAAAAATGTTTGCTACCTTTCCCTGTGACTTTGGACTCTTGATCATTTAGAATTCTTAGTACCCTTGCAAGGGATACTTCTACCAAGGGGACATAACAATGAATGCCTTGAAATGGAAGCTAAGAGTACCACCTAGGTAATCTGGTCTCTTCATTGCACTGGAATAACAGGCCAGAAGGGGTGTTATTTTAACTTGGGTAATTAATCTAGTTATCAGTAAGACATAGGTTCTTGTTATAAAATGAAGCAGAAAGAACAAGATTGAAACCTAGATCTTGTGGTGTATCTTCTTGTAATTTCCATATTGAGTGTTTTGTTTTATTTGTTGTTTTAATCTTTATTGTTGAGAGTATTACAGATGTCCCCCTTTTGCTCCCTATTGCCCCCTCCACTGGCTCCCAACCTACCTGAGGCCTTTACCCTCCTACTGTCTGTGTTCATAGGTAAGATCTTTTTTTTTTTAATATATTTTATTGATTTTTTACAGAGAGGAAAGGAGAGGGATAGAGAGTTAGAAACATCGATGAGAGAGAAACATCGATTTGCTGCCTCCTGACAGCTCCTACCGGGGATGTGCCTGCAACCAAGGTACATGCCCTTGACCAGAATCGAACCTGGGACCTTTCAGTCTGCAGGCCGACGCTCTATCCACTGAGCCAAACCAGTTAGGGCCATAGGTAAGATCTTTGGCTAATCTCTTCCCAGGCCCTTCCCAGTCCCCACTTCCCTCTGAGATTCATCAGTCTGTTCCATGCTTCCATGCCTGATTCTATTTTATTCACCAGTTTATTTTGTTCATTAGATTTGTCTATTTAGACTTTTAGATTCAATCGTTGATAGGTAGGCATCTGTTGCCATTTTATTGTTCACATTTTTTATCATTTCCTCCTCCTCCTCCTCCTCCTCCTCCTTTTCCAAAAATACCCTTCAACATTTCATGTAATACTGGTTTGGTGGTGATGAACTCCTTCAGCTTTTCCTTATTTGTGAAGCTCTTTATCTGACCTTCAATTCTAAATGAGAGCTTTGCTGGGTAGAGTATTCTTGGTTGTAGGTCTTTGCTATCCATCATTTTGAATATTTCTTGCTAATCCCTTTTGGCCTGCAAAGTTTCTGTTGAGAAATCGGCTGATAGTCATATAGGTGCAGTTAGCTGATAACTGCTTTTTTCTCGCTGCTTTTAAGTTTCTCTCTTTGTCTTTAGCCCTTGGCATTTTAATTATGATGTGTCTCGGTGTGGTCCTCTTTGGGTTCCTCTTGTTTGGGACTCTCTGCACTTCCTGGACATGTAAGTCTATTTCTTTCACCAGGTAGGGGAAGTTTTCTGTCATTATTTCTTCAAATAGTTTTTCAGTGTTTTGCTCTCTCCATCTCCTCCTGGCACCGCCATAATGCAAATGTTGGTATGTTTGAAGTTGTCCCAGAGGCTCCTTACACTATTTTCATATTTTTGGGTTCTTTTCTCTTCTTGCTCTTCTGATTAGGTGTTTTATGCTTCCTCATATTCCACATCATTGATTTGATTCTTGGACTCCTCTACTCTACTGTTTGAATCTCTGTAAGTTATTCTTTATTTCAGTTAGTGTATGCATAATTTCTGACTAGTTCTTTTTCATGTCTTTCATTTTCTCACTATGATCCTTGCAAGTCTTATGAAGATTCTTGAGTAACCTTATAACCATGGTTTTGAATTCTATATCCAAAAGTTTGCTTGTTTCCATTTCTTTCATTTGTGGCATGTTTTTTTCTCTCCCCATTTTGGCCACTTTCTTGTGTTTGTTTCTATGTACTAGGTAGAGCTGCTAGACTCCTTGAATTGGTAGAGTGGCCTTGTGTAGTAGGTGTCCTATAGGGCCCAGTGGCTCAGCCTCCCCAGTTCCCTGAGCTGGGCACTCTAAGTGCACCCTTGTGTGGGCTGTGTACACGGTCTTATAGTTGAGCCTTGATTGCTGTTGGCATTACTAGGAGGAATTGATCTCTAGGCCAATTGGCTGTGAGGACCAACTGCAGCTACAGTGAGAGGGCTGCTGTGCAGGAAGCACCCGTATGAGTAGGGCTTGCTTCAGCAGAGCTTTGGTGCTCACTGAGTCTGCCCCTTGAATGTGTCACTTATGGATGTGTAGAGATGTAATCCACTATGTTCTGAAGCTGTCCACCAGGCGCACTGGCTCTAGGAGCTCCATGCAGGTGCAAAGTCAGCCCCTACCTGGAGTCACCCTGCAGGAACTATTTGTATCAAGTTTGGAAGTGCCCAGTCCAAGCCCAGCTGTGAAGCACGGCAGGTTTGTGCTAGTGCAGGGTCTTTATAGGTTTGGGGCTCCCTGACCCAGCTGCAGCTTGTTTGAGAGATGTTAGCAAAGTCTGAAGCCTGAGCAATGATAGGCCATTCATATGCAAAAGGGGCTGCAAACAGGTTGAGTGGGGCTGCAAATTGGATAGAAAAGAGTCTCAGAGAATCACCAGGGAGGAGCAAACAGATATGGCTGCTAATCAGCCTGCAACTGGGAAGGTCCCAGCTCAGAAACAATCACCCCTGCAAACACCCCCAGTTCCTGCCCTGATGCCAGACAATCTAGTTCCTCCTCCTATGTGTCTGGGTTCCCAGAACCTTGCCCTGGAGCTGGAGCTCAGAGGAAGTGGGACCTTGTAAGTTCAGTTCATGTGCTCGCCCCTTTAAAAGGAACACCTGGATCTCTAGCAGCCTCCTATCACTGAGCCCCAATCCCTGCTGGTTTTTAGTCAGCTTTCGGGCAGTTCTGAATGATGATCTGTTATTTAGTTGTAATTTTGATGTGGTTGTGGGAGGCAGTAAGTACAGGCATTTACCTAAACTGCCCTCCATATTGAATGTTAAAAAATAGATAGGTTACTTCAGCAACCCAATATAAGAAACACTACCAAGGTCTCAATAATTTAAGAATGATGGTCTGAACTATGATCTAGATCCTGAACTAGAATCTCTTCTAGGTTATATGCTGGCAGAGGGAACAATAAATTGCCACTACGTGTTTACAAGTTTCTGAATTTGTGAAATGTCAGTAGAAGGGTATATAAAGGTGAAGAACAGCCAAAGGAGTGGACCATGTTGGATGTTGCAAATTGGCTCATTTGATATCCTTTCTATTCTGTAAGAGAGGCTTGAAAGCTATAAAGTGTATTTCCTGAACTCTCTATTCCTAAAGTTTAAGATGCAAATAAAGTTCTTCCCATTAGATGCACTTCTACAATATTTGGAAGGTAGAAATGGGGCCCTTTTATTGGATAATTTTTATGGCAAGCATGGTCATGGAAATAAGGTCTCTCAGAAGCACTATTTCAGTGACTGTTGGCTCTAGCTTCTGACTATGAAAGAAATCATATCCATAATATACGACAGAAAAAGAAAAAAAGACACAGAGAGAGACAGATGAATCTAATAACATCATTTGAGGTCCTGGATAACTCAATGCCTAAAGCCAGTTTCATCACCTGAGCGTTCAAGTTACTTTAGAAAATTCTCTTTGTGTTTCTGTCAGGTTGAATTGGGTTTCTGCCTCTTGCAACGGAAACATTTAATACATATACTCAAGGCAACTATAATTGTTTGGATTGTCCCACTTTTTGCAAAAGCCAGCTATTTTCTAAATGTAAACCCATTGTAAGAGCTAAGTAATGAGAGAAGTGAATCCCCACACTCTTCTACTGAAGAAGTGAATAATGTAGTTTGAAAGACATTGCCAAATTTCATAAGCAAGGTTATTGTTGAATGAGAAGTAGAAAAGCATGGCAAGTGTGTCTCATGTGGCTGTAAGATGTTCCAAGTATTATAATCTGGAAAGTTCACTTACAACATTATGGCCCCTGACAATAAAATACATAATCCCTAAGACTGTTTCCAGGCAGAGCTCCGGGTTTTCCTGCTGCAGTCACTGATGCTCCTTTCCAAAGGCCAGTGAACTCGAGGGCCAGCTGTTCTGCTCTTGCACTGTCTTCAGGTCTGCTTTGGCTCACAGGGTTATCACTGACATTTTGGGGACT
>NW_006300036.1:3810939-3818188 GCF_000327345.1 Myotis davidii | reverse complement strand
TATATAGCTCTACACTAGGTAACCAAAGAGAAGGGTGGCTCTTCTATATTTGTTTCTTGCATTTTGTGTTTTCTCCCTCTTATTCCCACCACCCAGAAATACCAGTACTGATATTTTAAAATATTTGCTTCAAGTTGATTTTTCTGTTCATATTCTTTAAAATTACATGATGTGGAATATAGAATCTATTTAAAAATTAACATTATATTATATATATAGCTCTACACTAGGTAACCAAAGAGAAGGGTGGCTCTTCTATATTTGTTTCTTGCATTTTGTGTTTTCTCATCCTTATTCCCACCACCCAGAAATACCAGTACTGATATTTTAAAATATTTGCTTCAAGTTGATTTTTCTGTTCATATTCTTTAAAATTACATGATGTGGAATATAGAATCTATTTAGAAATTAAAACATTATATACAATACTAAAGGCCCTTCTGATTTCCACCCGCATCCTGATTCCTCTGCCCTGCTCCTATTCTAAATTTGCTTGTAGCCTTCCAATCTCGTTTTACATAATCCCACAGAAAGCAAATATACTGTTTTTTTAAAATATACCTGAATGGTATCATGCATTACATATTTATCCTTTTGCCAGTTACTTTTACGAATGCACATATTTTACTTAGCTGGTTCTCTATTAATGGGCTTTAAAGCTATTTGTTTCCATTATTACAAAGAATGTGATAATGAACATCTGTATTTCTCCTTCTCCCCACCTGCATATCTACCCCTCCCTCAGTGTGTGTGTGTGTGTGTGTGTGTGTGTGTGTGTGTGTGTGTATTCCATTACCTTTATTTGTTCTGAAAGTCATGATGTCTCTGGTCATAAATCCTTCCAGTTATCCCTCATACAAGGGTTGACCTTACCATCTCATGCTAGAGTGTTTATCAAGTCTCTAACAACCTTTTCTTTTTAACACTTTTATAGATATACAATCTATATACCATAAAATTAATCAGTTTTAAGTGCTCAATTCAGTGGTGTTTTTAAAGTAAATTTATAGAACTGTGCAATCATCACTATCACTTAATTTTAGACCAGCTCCCATCACCCCAAAAGGAACCCCATGCCCATGTGGAGTCAGTCTCCAATCTTACCGCTGGTCATGGGCAAAAATGAAACCATACAATATGCATTCTTTTATGTCTCACTTCTTCCAGTTAGCATGGTTTTGAGGTTCATCCTTGTCATAGCATGTCCCAATACTTTGTTACATTTTCTTGTTTAATAGTATTCCATTGTATGGATATGGCACCTCTGTTTCTCCAGTTGAGTTGTTTCCAATTTATGGATATCCTATATAAGAAAAGCCTAATATGCAAATTGACCAAACGGCAGAACAACTGGTGGAATGACCAGTTGCTATGATGCGCACTGACCACCAGGGGGCAGACACTCAACGCAGGAGCTGCCCCCAGCTCGCAGGTCCCAGGCCAGCCAAGATGGGACCCAGTAGGGGTCCCCCAGATTGCCCTGCTGGTCACCTCCCACAGAAGCAACAGGGGGCGGGGCCAGCGAGTGGGCGGTTCCAGGCCAGCCAAGGCGGATGCCAGCGGGGGCAACCTGGTCACCCTGCTGGGCACCCCACAGATCAGCCCTATCACTGGCCAGGCCTAGGGACCTTACCCGCACACAAATTTTTCGTGCACCGGCCCTTAGTTATAAATACTAGTAATGCTGCTATGAATATTCATGTGTAAATGCTTGTGTGGACATGTTTTTATTTCTCTTATATAAATTTCTAGGAGTAAAACTGCTTAGTATGGTAATTTAATGATTAACATTCTGACAAATTGCCAAATGTTTCCAAAGTGGTTGCACCATTTCACATTTCCACCAGCAATGTATGAGAATTTCAATTTCTTTACATCCTCAACAATGTTTGCCTTTTCCTTCTTCCTTTTCTTAATACTTAATTTTTTACACATATATGTGTTTCTATTCAGAATATACCTAACAAGTGAGTTTTTTGGTGACAGTTTATAGCCATTATCAGTTTAATAGATACAATCAAATCATCTCAGGAGTGGCTATCCTAATTTACATGTAACATGCTTATCATACACGATACTGTGTGACTTATTCATCTTTGCTAACGTGGTAAATGAAAACAGAAAAAAAACTCAGTATCTCATTTAAAGTCACATTTCATTGGTATTAGTGAACTAAAATATATTTTCTATTGACCATCTAAATTTTATCTATAGTAATTTACCTATTCATATCCTTTATTATATTTCTTCCTCATTTTTTGCATTTTTTAGAAATTGACTTTAGAGAGAGGAAGGAAGAGAAGGGAGAGGGAAGAAGAGAAAGGGAGAGGGGGAGAGGGAGGGAGGGAGAGAGAGAGATCACAGGATCAGTCGCCTCCCGCATATGCCCTGACCAGGAATTGAGCCGCCACCTTTTGGTGCGTGGGACGGTGCTCCAACCACCTGAGCCACACAGGCCAGGGCTTCTTCCTCATTTTTAATGTTTTTGTTGAATTATAAAATGTGTTTTTTTTAATTCTAGATATTAATCCTGACAGTTTTATACACTGAAAATATTTTCTGTCAACCTCTTTCCTTAAGGAATTTGGAGTACTGTCAGAGTTCTGAGTGAAAACCTTTCTCTAAACATACTCCTTGAACCCCATGCCTAAGAGCTAAACTATCCATCTTAAGAGTATTTTTCACTGGTTTCCTGGGAGCCCTATGAAACATGCATACAAACAAGACCTCTAGCTGCCTTTCCTAGGAGGACATATGAATTAAATGAGTATATTACAGAATGGTTAACGCAGGAACCAAAGGAGGCAACCCAAGTTGCAAAGCGTCCCATTTAGGACATTTTCTATTGTGAAATGGACACTCACCTCCAATGCTGAGAGCAATGCTGACAGTGGATATTCATTGCTACACCAACACATTCTCAATTCTCCATCAGATCTTGTGTCTTTGAGCCAAGTTCACAAAACTTCCTTGCAATATTAGTTTCTCATTAAGACACTGCCCTTAGCCCTGGCCAGTGTAGCTCAGTTGGCTGGGGACTGAGTGGTCACCAGTTTGATTCCCAATCAGGGCACATGCCCAGGTTGCAGGCTCAAACCCCAATAAGGGGCTGCAGGAGGCAGCCTATCAATGTTTCTCTCTCTCATTGGTGTTTGTCTCTCTCCCCTTTTCCTTCTCTCTCTCTCTAAAAAATCAATAAAAATATTTAAATAAAAAGACACTGCTGCTAATATAACAAGTAAACCCTGGCCTAAGTACACACTTGTAATGATCTCCAGGGGAATAATTAATCTTCTCTACTACCAAGCAGAGTATTTTAATGGCAATCTTCCCAATCTCATATTAGAAGTAAATGCAAAATAAAAATTGTAAACACCAGTGGCAGATTAATCCATAGGTTCAGTAGAGATTTTTCTACAGTAACATTAGATATGTTTAAGTTTTATGACTATGTTTTTAAAAAGCATCTCTCTGAAAAATAGTTCAGGTCCTCTTTTGCCTATCAAGAAACTGTATTTATTTACCTGTCCAGTATTTCCTGAATGCCTATTTCATGATGAGTAAAAACAGACATAACAGTTCAGTGGGAAAGAATGTACTACAAAAAAAGGGCATGATTCTATGAAAACATGCAAGAGGGGACCCTTAATATAGTGTGGGGAAATCAGACAGCACCTTCCTGAAAGTACAGTGATTGAAATGAAATGTGAAGGACATAATGAAGAGTTAAGCAGACAAAGAAAGAAGAGATATAGAGACTTCAGACAGAAAACAGTGTGGCCTGATGAAAGAAAAGTATGAGGGTGAATTTCAGAAATCATAGCTTAAAAAAAAAGCCTACTTACCAAGTGAAATATAATAAAGAAATTAGTACTTATGTAAGAGTACTATTTATATCCTTGGTTAATTCCTCTGAGATGTTTCTATAATGTCAATAATGGAAGATCAGTTACATTAAATCTTCAATAATCCATGTTAATGGAAACAGCAGACAAATCATTTTTAGTTTTAAATTAACCCCCTATTTTTTTCCAATAGTAGATTGATTTATTTTACTCAAATCAATAAAAATATTTGATTGGTATTATCTTTTTTTAATGTTTATTTTTATTTATTTCAGAGAGGAAATGAGAGGGAGAGATATTTAGAAACGTCAGTGATGAGAATCATTGATCGGCTGCCTCCTACACACACCCTAATGGGGATTGAGCCTACAACCCGGGCATGTGCCCTCACTGGGAATGGAACTGTGACCTCCTGGTTCATAGGTTGATCCTCAATCACTGAGTCACACCAGCCAGGCAATTTGTAATGTCTTAATAAGCACTAGCTAGCAGTACAGAAAGAATCATTTTGTGTTTGGGGCACACTTCTGAACACAACTTTCGGTCTTAAAAGTCAACAATAATGCCAATGCAATCATAATAATAATGTTTTATTGTGTCTTACAAAGCACTATAAGGAGTAGAAAGGAAGGAAATCAAACAAGAGAAAGGGGCCAAATCATGACAAGCCCTTATACCTCAGGCTAAGAATAATCCCCTCCTATATGCAATGGAGCACAGTAACAATAATTTTAAGCAGGGAGTAACCAGATCAGATTTGAGAGATGGCTAAGATAATTGAAGATAAGGAGGCTGGTTAAGCAGCTATTTTCTTTTTTTTATTTATTTAAATTTTATCTTTATTATTGAAAGTATTACAGATGTCCCCTTTTGTCCCTATTGACCCCTATGCTGTAACTCTTCCCCAGGCCTATAGCACTATTGTCTGTGTCCATGGGTTATGCATATATGCATATAAATGTTTTGGTTAATATCTTCCTACCCCCACCCTCCCTTCCTTCCCTCTCAGATTCCTCAGTCTGTCATCAACAAGTGTTGGTGAAGATAAGGAGAAAAAGGAACCCTAGTACACTACTGGTGGGAATGCAGACTGGCGCAGCCACTAGGGAAAACAGTATGGAGTTTCCTCAAAAAATTAAAATGGAACTGCCATTTGACCCTGAGACCCCACTTGTAGGAATATATCCTAAGAAACCCAGAACACCAATCAGAAAGAATATATGCACCCAGCAAGTGAAGATGTCAGAACACCAATCAGAAAGAATATATGCACCCCGCAAGTGAAGGTCAAGAAATAGCTCAAGTGTCCATCAGTAGATGAATGAATAAAAAAGCTATGGTACATTTACACCATGGAATACTATGCAGCTGTAAAAAAAAAAAAAAAGGATCTCTTAACCTTTGGGACAGCATGAAGTGACCTGAGAGTATTATGCTAAGTGAAATAAGCCAGTCAAAGAAAGACAAGAATCACATGATCTCACTCATATGTAGAATCTAATGAACAAAATAAACTGATAAACAAAATAGATCCAGAAACATGGAAACATGGAACAGACTGATGAAGCAACTATTTAGATATTCTTAAAAGTGATAAATATCTGAACAAAGCAAAAAAAAGTAAAATTGGAAATGATGGAATAAATCACTGATAAGATCCAATCACCAATGAGAGGTAGGGATAAGGAAAATGAAAGAATTTAGAATGACTTCCAGATTTCTGACTTATATGACTGGTAAGTCTCCATTTTTAGCAAAAAAAAGGGGGGGGGGTATAAATTTAGGAAAAGATAACTTTCTCAATTTGATTTTCCAAGGAGCACACCCAGTAAAAATCAGATATGCCTAGAGTACAGAATCGATATATGTGTTGATCACAAAGTTGAGAAATACAGCAACAAGAAGTAGCGGTAGTTGAAATATTTGAGTGGATGACTCAATTGGGGAAACTTTATTATAGAGTAAAGAAAAAAGCTCATAAACAGTATCAATGCTAGAAATCATTAATGATGCTTACGAGAGCAGGTAGAATAAAAACCAAACTAAGGATTTAGAATGTAAACAGAAAGTAAGAAAGTAGAAAGTGTGAATTAGCCTAGTAATTAAGAAGTTTGGCCCTGCATCAAAAGGTCGCTGGTTCAATTACTAGTCAGGGCATATGCCCAGGTTGTGGTTCTGTCTCAGTTGGGGCATGTATGGAAGGCAACTGATCGATGTTTCTCTTTCTCTCTCTCCCTCTCCCTCCTCTTTCTCTAAAACCAAATCAATAAAAACATATTTTTTTTTAAAAGTTTGGTTGTGAAAGGAATTTAAGAAAAAGAAAATGATACAGCATAGAGGGAGTAAGTTTATATTTTCGTTACATTTTTCAAATGAGAAAAAGTCCGAATATACATATAATGTGTGTATATGTACATACACATACATACATACAAACATAAATTGGGAGAACGAAATGAAAGAGTTGAAAATATGAGCAGGCCTTTTAAAGACCTCTACTCAGAAAACTACAGGACGTTGAAAAAAGATATAGAGGAAGACATAATTCTATTACTAGTCAGGGCATATGCCCAGGTTGTGGTTCTGTCTCAGTTGGGGCATGTATGGAAGGCAACTGATCGATGTTTCTCTTTCTCTCTCTCCCTCTCCCTCCTCTTTCTCTAAAACCAAATCAATAAAAACATATTTTTTTTTAAAAGTTTGGTTGTGAAAGGAATTTAAGAAAAAGAAAATGATACAGCATAGAGGGAGTAAGTTTATATTTTCGTTACATTTTTCAAATGAGAAAAAGTCGGAATATACATACAATGTGTGTATATATACATACACATACACACATACAAACATAAATGGGGAGAACGAAATGAAAGAGTTGAAATTATGAGCAGGCCTTTTAAAGAACTCTACTCAGAAAACTACAGGACATTGAAAAAAGATATAGAGGAAGACATAAACAGATGGAAGAACATACCGTGTTCATGGATCGGTAGAATCGACATCATTAAAATGTCCATACTACCCAAAGCAATCTATAAATTCAACGCACTTCCCATTAATATACATACTACACAATTATTTCACAGACCTAGAACGAACTCTCCAAAAATTCATCTGGGATAAAAAATAAAAAAAAAAGACCCCGAATAGCTGCAACAATCCTGAGAAAGAAGAACAAAGTTGGAGAGATCACAATACCAGATATCAAGCTATATTACCAAGCCACTGTTCTCAAAACTGCATGGTACTGGCACAAGAACAGACATATAGATCAATGGAATAGAATAAGAGCCCAGAAATCGACCCGAACCAATATGCTCAATTAATATTTGACAAAGGAGGCAAGAACATACAATGGAGCCAAGATAGTCTCTTCAATAAATGGTGTTGGGAATATTGGACACATA
>NW_006300036.1:3801793-3809403 GCF_000327345.1 Myotis davidii | reverse complement strand
CAAGATGCTATCTTTTACCAAGTAACTAAAGTTGTAAAAGTTATAACTCATTCTTGTAATATTTCAGTCAAATAAACACTCATATTATTTGTACAACTAGAGGCCTGGTGCATGAAATTCGTACTTGGGTAGGGTCCCTAGGCCTGGCCAGCGATCAGGGCCAATCTGTGAGGAGACCAGTGGGCGATTGGGGGGCCCCACCGCTGACACCCGCCTTGGCCAGCCTGGCACTGCCCGATCACTGGCTGGCCCCACCCCGTGCTGCCGGTCACCTCCCTCTCGGGGGCGACCTGCATATTAGGCTTTTATTATATAGGATTATGTGCACGTGAAACATATCAGAAATTTTAAAAAACCAATCTACAAGAATATTAATCTCAACACTGTTCATATTTTTTTCAAACAAAGAATGGAAACAAAAGTCCATCAATAAGATTTGCCTTTTAAGAAAGACAGTACATATCTATACAATGAAACACTATGTAGTCCTAAAAATGTTATTGTAACACCCATCAGAGTGACTGAGGCAAAAAAGAAAGAAAAGTCAAAAGTTGGTGAGAATGTGGAACAACAAGAACTCTCACACAATACTGGTAGTAATGCAAACTGGCACAACCACTTTGGAAAACTATTTGATCGTATCTATTAAAACTGAATGTCCACAATTAAATATATACTCAATAGAAATGCATATGTATAGTCACCAAAATACATGTACCAGAATGTTTATAGCAGCACCGTTTATAATAGCTCCACAGTGGAAACTTATCACATTCCACAACAGAACTGATAAACTGTGACGTACTCAAATAACAGACTACTATACAGCAAAGAAAATGGACAATTTCCAACTACACTCAATAATAGAGATGAATTCTACAAACTGTCAAGCAAAAGAAACCAGACATAAAAGAGTACATACTGTATGACTGTACTTATTAAACAAGCAAAATTTAATGCAGAGAGAATGGCTACTATTGAAGTTAAAAAATTTGTTCTACATGTTATTTTAGTAATGTTGAAATGGAGTTAAAAATTTGTTCTATGCATATTATGTTAATAAATTTAACATACTGAATGTTAAAAAAAATCCTACAGAATAATATCTAACTGAATGGAAAAATTCATAACATAAAAGTAAAAACAAAACAAAATAAAACCCAAAGTATAAGTCAGTGTTTCAATATGGATGTCAGGTTAGGTTAATGGTTAAAAGTGCAGGCTTAAATTCCAGGCTCCCTGGAGTTGAATCCCAGTCATGTGAGCTTGGACAAATTACCTAACTGTTTCAGTTTCATCTGCAAAAGGGGTTAACAAATTATAGACCTCACTGGATAACAAACCAGGTTAAATAATTTATAACAATGCCTGACACATAATAAGCACTATACTATTATCATTATACTCCCAATTTTGTTAAAACTCACTCATATATTTCTTAAATGGATACAGAGTAGTTTCCCCTTATCCATGGGTGATAAAATCCAAGAATTCCAGTGGATGCCTGCAACCACGGATAGTATTGAACCCTACATATAATAAGTTTTTTCTATCCATACTTTTCACTTAAGGGAAGTGCTTTATGGAGTCTCCTTAGCATATGCAAATTGCCAGCATCATTACTTTTGTGCTTTGGGTTCTTTATTAAGGAAAATGAGGGTTATTTGAATACAAGCACCGAGATACTGCAACAGTCTATGATAACTGAGATGGCTACCGAGTGACTAATTGGAGGGAGTATATACAGAGTGAGTACACTGGACAAAGGGATGATTCAGGTCCTGGGAAGGACATGAGATTTCACCACGCTGCTCAGAATGGTGCACGATTTAAAACGTATGAATTGTTTATTTCTGGAATTTTCCATTTAATATTTCTGGAATGTGGTTTACTGAGGGTAACTGAAACCATGCAGATAAAGGGAAACTACTGTATTGAAGAGAAAATGCCACCAGTGGTTGTCTGCAAATGGTGGGATTCTGGTTGAGATTTTTGTAATCTTTTTCTAACATATAAGTAATGATAATTGGGAATTTTCACTTTCTTGATAGCTATTATGAAAATTGGTTTGTTGAGAAAATGGTTTGGTAAACCCACTCTACGTTAAAAAAAAAGCCAAGTATCAGTGCTTTGATGTCAGATTGGTTTTTCTGTGAGAAGTTTCTCTGCATGTTAAGGTGGGAAGGAGCTGGAGTTCCAGAAGAAAACATCTGGAAGGGAGAGTGACCGGGATAGAATTCCCTTCTGGGTCCGGAAGGACGTTACTAGTGCAATCAGAGGGACATTTAAGAAAAACCGCAATGCCTCATGAGGACTAAGTGGTTTATTTTTTGAAATATTATGTAAATTATTCTGAATTTCCTCTAAGAACTTTAAGTCAGTTGTACTTTGTTAGCTAAATGCTTTTGTGTGAGGGATTTGTTTTACAAAACGCCGGGAGGGCAAGGTTCTACTTGAGATTGTTTAAAATAGTCCCCAGCCGTTTGTCAGATTATGCCATTACTCTATAACTAAGCTATACTAACCATAACTGCCCAATGATTAAATGTAAGGTGCAAGAGAATAAACCTCCATTACATAGAAAGCCTGTAGGTACTGATGGGTTTGCTACTGATGGAAAATGGGTTCCAGAGGGTCCTCTGGAAAGAACAGGGACACAGGCAGTTAAATATGAGATTGAAGATGATGGTTCTTACTGTCTCTGGGCAGGTGACAGAATTTTCTGTATTTCAGTTTCTTCATTTGTGCTTCAGTTGTCTATTGCTATGTAACAAATACAAAAACTCAGTGCTAAGCAAATAACTACATTTTGCTCACGATTCTGTAGTTCAAGAATTTGGACAAGGTACTGGAGGAACTGCTCATCTCTCTCTGGGATCTGGGATCCAAACTGGGTGGCTCACACAGCTGGAGTATGGCTGGAACAGCCCCACTGAGGTCACACATCTAGTATCTCAATTCTCACTGATGGCTGCATCACTCACTGAAGCCAGATGAAGTTTGGGCTGACTGAAAGGTCTAAGAAAGCTTTGTTCATCAGTCTAGTGCCAGGTGCTACTATAACATGTAGCCAATTCTCATTCTCTCTCTCTGTCTCTCTGTCTCTATGTCTCTCTCTCTCACTCACTCTCTTCCCAGTCCCCCAAGTGGCTAGTTGGACTTCTAACAGCAGGCTAGCCTCAGAACAGTCAAACGTCTTACATAGCAACCAGCTTCTACGAGAGCAGAGGCTGTGAGTCCTCTAAAAGGATTAAGCCTAGAACTGATCGAGCAGCACATCCACTATGTTTTATTAGATAATCATAGACCACGCCCAAATTCAAAGGGGGTGAAGAAATCAACGAAGGCTCTGAAGGGAAAGGGTGGTTAAAAATTTGCAGGCCTCCCTACTCCGTCTACCCTTTATACACATATTATTTACACGCCTCCATTTTCAAAATATATTCAACCCCTCCCAAGACCCCCAAATGTCTCATCCCATCAGAGCATTGGCTCAACGCCCAGGACCTAATCTAAATCAGATGCAGATGTAGACGAGGCTCCTCAGATCCAGGTGCTTGGATGCAGCTCCTCGGTTATAATTCTTCTAATCTGCAGACCTGGGGACTAAAGATTCCACTTATCTGCCCAACACATACCCAATGGACAACAGTGAGACGAGCAAAAACAGCAATGAGAGAAATTCAAAAAGGGAGGGAACAAGAGGCACATACTAGTCACGGTCGACAGCCATTCTGATACCCAGTTGGTTACACCATCCGTTCCTTGATTAGCACCAGGAGTGGACCCCATGTCTCTCCGCTCTATTCGGTGGCGCTTAGACTGTATCCGCTGTCGTGCTTCATTTTCCGTAAGAAATGGCCTATACTCAGAGCTGAATAGCTTCTTGGCCTCTTTACTGTCCACAGAAGGCTGAGGGCCAAGAAGCTTTTTTCATTATGGACTTTCTGCTCGTTCCACCTAAGTGATCCAATTCCTTCTAAAACTCTGTGGGTTTCTCATTACCAAATTATAATAAACTCCAGTAGTCAAAAGCCACATTAACTTTTTTTCTGAGAAGCCCTTCTGTATCTTGAACCTCAGGTGAGGCTGCTGCTATGGGACAATGTCCTCCTTTCTCGAAACCCCAACTGTCTAACTGAGAGGGTCTGTAAGCAACACACTTAAGAATCTTACAAGCTTTTTAGTCTACTTGAAAGTCTATGATGCATCACTTTAAGTCTTCTATGTCTTAGTAAAGAATCTTACAGCATTTAAAATTGTATTTACCAAAAGGGGATAAAAAGGTGTATATATATAGGTGTATAAAAAGGTGTATAATAGCACTGTGTATAAATATACATATATATATTTATACACACACACACACAGAGTGGCCAGATTATTATGACCACCCATCCCATCAGTCCATCAGTACTTTGTTGGGCCACCTTTTGCCTTCAATACTGCGGCGATTCTTCTTGGCATTGACTCCACGAGATGCTGAAAGGTGATGCGAGGCATTGGGATACGCCATCAACATGATAGGATGAACTTGATCAGCAACGATACTTAGGTATGTTGTGCTATTCAGACGTTAATCCACACAAATTAAAGGCCCCAAATCATGCCAGGAAAACATGCCCCAAACCGTAACACTGCCCCCACCAGCTTGAAGGGTTGTACTCATGCAGTGAGGTGTATGCTTTCATGTTGTTTCCATCAAATTCTCACTGCCATCTGCATGATGCAACTGGAAACGTGATTCATCGGACCACATGACTTTTTTCCAATGTTCGACTGTCCAATCCTTGTGTTCCTATGTGAATTGGAGACGTGTTATCTTGATAACGGCAGACAGCAAAGGTGTTTGAACAGTCGAACAGGCCTTTGGCTTTCATATCCCATACGATGCAGTGTACAGCTAATTTGCCTACAAATGTCAAGTGGTCATAATAATCTGGCCATTCAGTGTGTGTGTGTGTGTGTGTGTGTGTGTGTGTGTATAAAACTTTTCCTATTTATCTTTCTTGCACCTAAGAATCTAGAGAGAGAATTCTCTTTTATGAAACACTAATTATCTCATCATTTATGTAGGCCAATGCTTCTTGTATTTAACAGATCAAATTCCTGTTAGAATTTCAGTGACTTTGGAAAGAGATTCTATACTGCTATAACTCCCTTGCTGAGACATCATAAGGACTTGGGCCAGGAAGCCAAGTTAAGACCAGGTGGTAAGAAGGAACTCCGGATAAGCTGACCTCAAATATGTCACCACCCCTCCAATCTCTACTCAAGCTGATTTTATCTCCCTTCTAACTGCCTGTCTAAACTACTGACCCGCATGCACAGCTGATCAAGGACTGACCACCTTCCTAGGTGGTTGGTAATGAGCAGTCGTCATCTGATAAAGTCACCTGACTCTGAAATGGAAAATTCCACAAGCCTGCCCTCTTCTCACAAGCCCACTATGGCCCCATCTTATAAAAGCAGCCAAGCAGAGCCAGCCTCCAAGTCAGTTCAGAGGACCCCTTCACTCTGTGCTGCCTCCCTGTGCTCAAGCATAAGCTTAACAAAATCTGCCTGGAAATTTCTTTGGTGTTTCCTCTAAATTTCTATCTTCTTGGGGGAAATCTAAGAACCCCAACACCAGTAACACTGCCTTGTAAACAGTGCTAAATTTTATGCTCAAACACAGTCTAGCCTCAGCATAGGTTTTCTGGTTCAGTCATTTCTGTACCTTTTATTTTGAGGCTTGTGTTTATTTTTAAAGATAATAAGGCTTATGTACATTGCAGGGGTGACTGTGGAATTGAAGAGTGATCAATAAATAAATGAGGGTTAAAAGGGAAATAGAAGGTTCTGTTCCTGGCTTGGGAAAACGAACACTCTCTCCTCCCTCCCCCACCCCCACCCCCCATACACATACTCTGGGGTTAAAAAAAAAGATGTCTGTGATGGTCAGTTTTAATGTCCACTTGGCTAGAATATAATCTCCAGTTATTCAATCAAACACTAACCTAGGTTGTGATATGAAGGTATTTTGTAGATGTGATTAAAGTTCATAATTAGTTCATTTCAAGTAAAGATTATCTATACTCATAAAAGGGCAATATGCTAATTAGACCAGGTCGACCAGACATCTTCCGGATGTCCAACTTCCTTCCGGACAAAGCCACAGTGATGGGGGCCAAGGCAGAGGCAGTTAGGGGCGATCAGGCCAGCAAGGGAGCAGTTAGGGGGTGACCAGGATGGCAGGGGAGGGCAACCAGGCCAGCAGGGGGGCAGTAAGGGGGTGACCAGGCCAGCAGGGGATCAGTTAGGAGGCAACCAGGCCAGCAGGGGGGCAGGTAGGGGGTGTCCAGGCTGGGAGGCGACCGGTTAGGGGGAGATCAAGCTGGCAAGCAGAGGCAGTTAGGGGCGATCAGGCAGGCAGGTAGAGTGGTTAGGGGCAATCAAGCAGCAAGTGATTAGGAGCCAGTGGTCCCAGACTGTGAGAGGGATGGAGCCTAAACCGGCAGTCGGACATCCCCCGAGGGGTCCTGGATTGGAGAGGGTGCAGGCCGGGCTGAGGAACCCCTGCCCCATGCACAAATTTTGTGCTCCGGGCCTCTAGTCCTAGATAATCTGGGTGGGTCCATAAGAAACTCAGCTGTGGACTGCAGCTTCAGCCTGCGCCCCAGAGCGCCAGCTTGCCCTTCCTGACAGCCTGCTCTGTGAGTTCTGGACTTGCCTAGCCAGAGCCCACAATCAGTAAGTCAATTCTTTGCATGTATCTGTTATTATATCCTAGTTATACTGTTTCTCTGGTGTAAACCCGACTGATACATGCCTTATAGAATGAGTTGACCATCAATGGAAAGATTATTATGAAAGAGATAAGTAAATAAAGTAAACAATTTACAAGTTTTTAGAGAAGTAGCCAATATGGCACGTGGTTAAGAACACAGACTCTAGAGTCAAAATGCCTTGGTTCAAATCCCCACTTTACCATTTACTAACCATGTAGCTTTGGACAAGTTACTTAACCTCTCTGTGCTTAAATTTTTTCTTGTATTAATAAAAACAAAGTTTCTATCTCAAAGGATTATGAAGTCAAATCAGGTATTATATATGTAGCACTGACAACAGTGCCTAACACATAGGAAAAGCTAAGTAACATTCTAAAAAGATGATGGGTAGGTAGACAGATCTTCTAAGAGCCCTTTGGATTCTAGAACAGTTTCAAATGCACAATTTTTAAATATATATATATATTTTTTATTTTCAAAAAAGAAGAGAGAGGGAGAGGGAAAAAGAGATAGAAAATGGATGAGAGAGAAACATCAATCAGCTACCTCCTGCATGCCCGCTACTGGGGATCAAGCCCACAACCAAGGTACATGCTCTTGACCGGAATCGAATCCAGGACCCTACAGTAGGTAGGCCGATGCTCTATCCACCGAGCCAAAATGGTAAGGGCTCAAATGCACAAATTTTAAAAGAAAATTATCAACTTCATGTTAGAGGAGCAATGTAACATAGTGATTATGAGTAAAGGACCTAAAATCAGACAGACTAAGCTGTGTAACTTTGTTTAACTTTTCTAATTCTTAGTTTTTTTACTCGAAAAAATGATGATAATAATAATA
>NW_006300036.1:3798098-3801755 GCF_000327345.1 Myotis davidii | reverse complement strand
GTAAACAATTTAGAATTTTTAGAGAAGTAGCCAATATGGCATGTGGTTAAGAACACAGACTCTAGAGTCAAAATGCCTTGGTTCAAATCCCCACTTTACCATTTACTAACCATATAGCTTTGGACAAGTTACTTAATCTCTCTGTGCTTACATTTTTTCTTGTATTAATAAAAACAAAGTTTCTATCTCAAAGGATTATGAAGTCAAATCAGGTATTATATATGTAGCACTGACAACAGTGCCTAACACATAGGAAAAGCTAAGTAACATTCTAAAAAGATGATGGGTAGGTAGACAGATCTTCTAAGAGCCCTTTGGATTCTAGAACAGTTTCAAATGCACTGTATCTACTACATAGGGTTCCTGTGAAAAATAATCTGTTTTATGTAATTTTTAAAAATATATTTTTATTGATTTCAGAGAGGAAGGGAAAGGAAAAGAGGGATAGGAACATCAATGATGAGAGAGAATCATTGATTGGTTGCCTCCTGCATACCCCCTAATGGGGATGGAGCTCACAATCCGGGCATGTGCCCTGATCAAGAATTGAACAGTGACCTCCTGGTTCATAGGTCAAACTAAACCACTTAGCCACACCAGCCAAGCCAATTTATATAATTTTTAAAGTTTTGATGGAGAACTCTAAAATTTCTCCCTGAATCTTTTTATTCTGGATGGTCCTGAGATTATGAATATAAATCACCTCCTATAATCTATAATTACTCCAGTAGATTAATTTATTATTTCTAGTTGTCCACTGACTGGCAATTCAGACTTGTTAAAAACATGTGCCCAATCTATATAACAGTGGCTAAGGATTTCCCTTAAAACATTTATTGATCATCATCTTGGTCAGTGGTTCTCAACCTTCTGGCCCTTTAAATACAGTTCCTCATGTTGTGACCAAACCATAAAATTATTTTCATTGTTACTTCATAACTGTAATGTTGCTATTGTTATGAATCGTAATGTAAATACCTGATATGCAGGATGGTCTTAGGCAACCCCTGTGAAAGGATCGTTCGACCGCCAAAGGGGTCGCGACCCACAGGTTGAGAACCGCTGATCTAGGTGCTAAGAGAAGCACATCATATACCTAAATCTCACAGCTCAGCACTATCTCCATTCTGCAGATTAGGAAACAATTTTAAGGTAACTATATGACTGTATGAGCTTATATAAATATATTGTATCATTCATTACAATATATTATTTTCTGAATTGCAGTGTGATCCAGATACCAGGTTAATAATATTAAGTACCCAGGTCAGTCACTTCTGATCACTTAAGTAGCTAGGTTCTAAATTCTCAAAGGACAGTCAGTTAATTTATTTTAAAAAAGGGGAGGGGAGGGCCAATTCAATTCCCTTCTCAATTAGATAAATTAATATTTGCTGTTAATAAAAGCTACATTTCCACAGAGAGTAAGAATACATACCCATTTAAATATGCAGCCATGTATATTTTTAAGTTCAAGTAAAGATACTTATTTTAAACTCAAGTATATCCTCATCTGCAAGAGACTGGTAAATGACAATAGGACGGGGGACTGGGCACGTAGTAGTGCAGTGGAATGGTGTAGGCCTGTCTGTCCAGGCTGCTCTAATAACATGCCATAGGCTGGCTGGCTCATAAACTACAGAGATGTATTTGGGACAGTACTGAAAAGGTGGAAGTTCAAGATCATGGGCTGGCAGGTAAGGGGGTGGTGAAAGCCCACTTCCTCACCGACAGTCACCTTCTCAGTGTAACCTCACATGGCGAAAGGGCAAGGGAGCTCTCAGGCCTCTTTTTTAAAAAAAAAATATATTTTATTGATTTCTTACAGAGAGGAAGGGAGAGGGATAGAGAGTTAGAAACATCGACCAGCTGCCTCCTGCACACTCCCCACCGGGGATGTACCCGCAACCAAGGTATATGCCCTTGACCGGAATCGAACCTAGGACCCTTGAGTCCGCAGGCTGACGCTCTATCCACTGAGCCAAACCGGTTAGAGCTCAGGCCTCTTTTATAAGGACACGAATCCCCTCAGGAAGGCAGAGCCCTCATGACTTCATCACCTCTCGGAGGCCCCACCTTCTAATACTATCACCTTGAGGGTTAGGATTTCAACACATGAATTTCAGGGAAACACAAACATTCAAACCACAGCAGGCCTCAAATGAGAAGAATTTTTCCAAGAGGTTGCAAAGTCACAGTCTCCCTAATCCAATGTCTTCCTACGTGAAGCCTGAGACCAATCTCTCCCTAATGATGAAAAGAGATATAACTTTGACATATAAATGTCAAATAAACTATGTGCTAAGAAGAGAGGAAAAGAGGTATCTCTGATCAAGCAAATGGACTAACATACCCAAATAGTCACTCTATTACAGAGACAGTACCTGCCGACCGAGGAGGGAGGGCTAAACAATTCTACAATAGGCTTGAATTTTTTTAACCATTTAACGATCCATGATTTTAGCTTCCACTATGAGCTAGGAATTGTGCCAAATTCTAGGGATTAAAACACTAAACGATGTAGATGCTGTCTCTGCCCTTACAGATGACAACGTGTAGTGGGAGAAACAGCTGAGAAATCAGTGTTGGTGTAAGCACTACAATTACAGATGTAAACATCTCCAAAATGGACTCAAAGCTAGTTTCTATTTCAGTAAGTTACAGTCAGAAATTCTATACTTATTTCTGTAGAAACTACTGTTTTATTTTTAACCAAGTAACCATCTCAGGCACCTGTATATCATTGTAAATTTTATCATAAATATCTGTATGTATCTGTTCCCCAGCTTAAGAAACCGAGTCTTACTTTTATTTAAATTTATGGACAAGGGACTGTGCTTGGTACAAAGCAGGCCCTCTGTAAGTACTGACTGAGAATAATTAGATGATTGAATGACTAACAAAGAAAAGACTTCTATTTCTCTGTCATTCTATTAGTTGAACTATGGTTTATCTAGTAACCTCAAGACTACAGCCTACAGAGGAATTCATATTCTTCCCCAGTTCAAATATTTTTATGGCTCCTACTCATCTAGAGAGCTGAGCAAAGATTGAATGGGAGGGGCTAAATTATCAATAGAATTGGCTCCTACAAAGAAGCTAAGTAATCCTATATAGTAAAAGGCTAATATGCAAATTGTGCCCCCTGGAGTTCGACCCACCATGAATTCAACTGCCCACTATGATGTGCACTGACCACCAGGAGGCGGCATGGCATGAAGGAAGGCTCTGATCAGCCCTGATTGCCAGCCAGGCTTGGGGACCTTATCCGTGCACACATTTTGTGGCCCGGGCCCCTAGTATCTGTATAAACATGTTCTCTCAAGTTTGTGGCCTACATACCACAATGGTCTGCTGATGCTATATAATCAACTACTTAAAAACACTTTCCCACCCTAGCCAGTTTGGCTCAGTGGATAAAGCATCAGCCTGCGGACTGAAGGATCCTGGGTTCGATTCTAATAAAGGGCACATGCCTCAGTTGTGCGCTCAATCCCCAGTGAGGGGTGTGCAGGAGGCAGAATCAATGATATTCTCTCTCATCATTGATGTTTCTCTCTCCCTCCCTTCCTCTCTGAAACCAATATATATGTCAGCACACGAATGCTGTTTATAAAGGTAATGAAACATTAAAGCATTGTCTGTATTCATGAGCAT
>NW_006300036.1:3796002-3798074 GCF_000327345.1 Myotis davidii | reverse complement strand
AGCCCACAGACTAAAGGCACTGAAGGGTTGCTGGTTTGATTCTGGTCAAGGGCATGACCTTGATTGCAGGCTTGGGGCACATGCCTGTGGGAGGCAACTAATTGATATGTCTCTCTTACATCGATGTTTCTCTCTCTGTCTCTCCCTCTCCCATCTTCTCTAAAAAAAAAAAAAAAAATGATAAAAAATAATACTTGGGTGAGGATTAAAACAAATTTTATAAAAATACTAATGTGGTATAGAAATTAAATATTTATTTTGTTACTTAAGACCCTAAAATAATGAGAGCTCAAGACAGTATCTTTAATTTTTTGGAGGACAAAGTTGAGATGGAGAATACAGATTTGCCAAAGACTTAAAGGTTTAGATTCAACAATTGCTTTATAGGAAAAGAAAAGTTTCAAAAATCATTAAAAAGTGAACATATGAATAGTAGGCAATAGGGAATAAAACATTAAACCATGAGCATAAAGCCTCTGACTTAATACTTTATTATAGTAAGTCAGATAAAGATAACATCTACATTAGAAGGCAGTCTAGTTGTCAGATATGCTAGTGTATTATTCATCATTGTGAATGATCAATTAGTGAATATTTCTTTTTATGAGTCCCAAGTATGATTCAGAAAATCATTTGCATAGATACAGAGTATTACTGAATATAATATACATTACAACCAAAAAGTGAACAACCAAATTATTACTGCAGGAAACATTCTATACAATGCTTCCCACAAAATTCTCATTTACTAATCTAGATCTTCCAATAGACTGTGATCTACATGGAAACAACTCTTTAGCTCCCATCCTCTGTAAATTAAAAAATTAATAATTAAATGGGTGAAATATAACAGATTGAAATATAAAACTTTATGCTACACCCCCACATCAAGGGAAAGAATTTATTATTTACATGATAGTAATAAACCTCATTAGAAAAAGGGAAGGTATATTTATTAATAGTGGTGATTCTTTTGGTAGGTGTAAAAGCTGAAGGGGTAACAAAACCTATAAAAAGAGAAAAAAACTGAATATTTCTAGCAATTGCTAAAAATACTATCTGCATTTATAAGCATAAATGTTTTATCTTTAACATAAATGATTGCAAATCAGTTAAATATATGTATTCTCTAAGCCTAGTTCATTAATGTTTTACTGTACTTCCTTTTATTTGCTCTACAATTAGCTTTTATACATTTTGAGGACTAGCCCATGATTGCCCTTTTTCAAATTTAGGTGAACAATCCCAAATTTTCTGTTTGCACTACTTGATTTATATACTTCAGTGAACTTTCTAGATTGAAGAGTTGTGTTGTTTTTTTAGTTTATCCTCATACAATAGGCCTAACCTTTCTCTTACTCCTATTAGTTACCCCTGACCTTAACTTTTTCTGGATCTGCTATAAACAAAACATCACAACTACACACTGTATGCTAAAGGTTTCACAGTAAGTAGAATGAATAAGCCAGTCAGAGAAAGACAAATATCACATAATCTCACTTATATGCGGAATCTAGACTAATAAAAGAGAAACATGGTAATTGGCGTACGACCGCTACCCTTCCCATTGGCTAATCAGCAAGATATGCAAATTAACTAACAGCCAAGATGGCGGGGTATTTGCATACATGGGCGCAAAGAGGCAGAGCGAAGACTGAAGGCGGATCCGGCCAGAGCAGCGAGGGCTGTGAAGGCGGCTCTGACCAGAGTGAAGGCCTGGGTCCCGGGTGCCTGAGGAAAACTGGTGCCGGCACCCAGGGGAAGGGAAGGCCTATTGCACGAATCTTTTCATGCAACAGGCCGCTAGTATAATAATAACAGGCAACTGATCATGGTTTCTATTATTTATCATGTATTAAATATACATAGGACAAGTCTAATATGAAATAATTTGTGCCAGGTAAGATCCAGTTTGATAGCAGATAAATAAGATCTCACTGAACATGATATTTTGTTCTGTGGCACATCTTACTTCTTAAGTCTTTTCTTTATTTTTTTCCTTTCTCAGATAGAAATTCCCAGTGCTCATATTACTATTTGAAAAGAAAAGTTTGTACAAAAAAAAAATAAAA
>NW_006300036.1:3793458-3795189 GCF_000327345.1 Myotis davidii | reverse complement strand
GCACAAATTTTTGTTCACCGGGCCTCTAGTCTAATGAATAAAATAAAATGACAAATAAAATAGAACCAGAGGCATGGAAACATGGAACAGACTGATAAACTTTAGAGGGAAGAGGAGGGGAGGGGCAGGAAGAGATTAACCAAAGAACTTCTATGCATTGCCCATGGACACAGACAATAGGGTGGTGAAGACCTGGGGCAGGGCAGGAACGGGTGAAGGGGGGCAATGGGGGAAAAGGGGACATTTGTAATACTCCTAACAATAAAAATAAAAAAAGAGTACAATGTTCTATGTTTTATTTCCAATATATTCTCCTGATGACCAACATTCAGACAGTCCCTTTATCTGCGGAATATGAGAGTACCTTCAAAGATCAACAGTTATTCATAAATTTCTTAAATCAAAATGTAGAGACTATCATTCTTTAAGTATTAAAAAATTTTCCCTAATTACCTTATATTTGCTCACACTGAGGCTCATTTACCACTTCTCTACCCGCATTATTTTGTGAGAACCTTCTATAATTTATTCCCAAATCTTATTCCTTTTAAATTGTACATTTTTTCTTTTAATAAATACATTGGAATGATCCTATATAATAAAAGGCCATCCACCATAAGTGTAACGATCAGAAAGACTAGAGACAAGAACCACCACGGCTCCTCACCAGGCTGGCTCTGCCCCCAAGCAAGCAGTTACGAGTGATCAGGAAGGCAGGCAGAATGGTTAGGGATGATCAGGTAGGCAGACCAGCAGTTAGGGGTGACCATGTAGGCAACCAAGTGACTAGGGGAGATCAGGTAAGCAAGCCAGCCGTTAGGGGCAATCAGGTAGGCAGATGGCCCCTTGCTGGGCTGGCTCCACCCCCAAGTAAGTGGTTAGGGGTGATCAGGCAGGCAGGCAGAGTGGTTAGGGATGATCAGGTAGGCAGACCAATGGTTGGGGTGATCAGGCAGGCAGACCAGTGGTTAGGGGAAATCAGGTAGGCAGATGGCCTCTTTCTGGGCTGGCCCTGCCCCCAAGTGTGCACCAGTGGGGTCCCTCGGCCTGGCCTGTGCCCTCTCCGCGGGGATGTTGGAGATCCGTTTTTGGCCCCGGGCGGAACAACTGGTGACTATAATGTGCACTGACCACCAGGGGGCAGACGCTCAACACAAGGGGAGCACCGCTCATGGCTGGCAAGCACAGCAGCGGTGGCAGCAGCTCTAAGGATGTCCGACTGCCTGCACGGAGAGCGGGTCTCAGCCATCAGTTGGACATCCCCCCAAGGGTTCCCTGACTGCAAGAGGACACAGGCCAGGCTGAGGGACCCCCTGAGTGCATGAAATTTCATGCACCGGGCCTCTAGTTAGATTATAAAGCTGGAAGAGTTCACAGTCTCATTATCAAACCCATCTTTCTTAATTTTATATTATAGCCTGGAGACATTAAAACACTTCTCCAAAGTGAAGTAACAGAATGTATTAGGAAACAGAATTCGATTTTCTTATTTGAAGTTTATGTTCTTATTATTAAATTATATCTTAACTTTTAAAAAATACATTGTTATTGATTTCAGAGAGGAAGGGAGAGGGGGAGAGAGATAGAAACATCAATGATGAGAGAAAATCATTGATTGCTTCCTTCTGCATTCCCCTACTGGGGATCAAGCCCAAAACCCAGGCACATGCTCTGATTAGGAATTGAACCATGATTTTCTGGCTCATAGGCTGATGCTCAACACTGAGCCAC
>NW_006300036.1:3792362-3793012 GCF_000327345.1 Myotis davidii | reverse complement strand
CAATGGTTGGGGTGATCAGACAGGCAGGCAGAGGGGTTAGGGGGGATCAGGTAGGCAGACCAGTAGTTAGGGGAAATCAGGTAGGCAGATGGCCTCTTTCTGGGCTGGCCCTGCCCCCAAGGAAGCGGTTAGGGGTGATCAGGTAGGCAGACAGTCCCTTGCAGGGCTGGCCCTGCCCCCCAGCAAGCAGTTAGGGGCAATCTGGTAGGCAGGCAAGTGGTTAGGGGTGATCAGGTAGGCAGGCAAGTGGTTAGGGGTGATCAGGTAGGCAGGCAAGTAGCTAGGGGTGATCAGGTAAGCAGGCAAGTGGTTAGAGGTGATCAGGTAGGCAGGCAAGTGGTTAGGGGTGATCAGGTAGGTAGACAGCCCCTTGCAGAGCTGGCCCAGCCACCCAGCAAAGAAAGAGGGAGGCCTAGGCCACCAGCGGCGACTCTGTATCAGGTGTGTAGCCGGCCAGCAATCGCCCCCCAGGGAGAGGCCCAGGCCAGCAAAGCCATCACACCCCACACCTGTCACCTGAAGAGGGAGGCCACCGGTGGCAGGGGATGGGGGAGGGCAGCACTGCACAGATGGCAGCAGTGGCAGTGGCGGGGGTGGGGCCAGCTGCCTGCAGCCGGGGGAAGGAAAGCCCCGATAGGCCTTGATCGCAG
>NW_006300036.1:3791091-3792143 GCF_000327345.1 Myotis davidii | reverse complement strand
CACTCATGTGTCCTTCTCACCCTTTTGAGCCTCCCCAGTAGGCGAAACACTGCTGTGGGCTCCTTCTGTTAGACTTACAGACGGGAAGATGTGTCCAGGTGTTTTTTAATTTCAGAGAGGAAGGGAGAGGGAGAGAGATAGGAACATCAGTAATCCCTACTGGGGATCAAGCCCAAAACCCAGGCACATGCTCTGATTAGGAATTGAACCATGATTTTCTGGCTCATAGGCTGATGCTCAACCACTGAGCCACTCCAGCTGGGCTGTATCTTAACTTTTTAATATCTATTTTAAAAGAATCTTGGAGAAGAAAACTAATATTTACTTAACATAATATGTGTTTGTACTATATTTTACATGTTCTGTCCAATATTCCACATGACTCTACAAAAACTTATAGGATGCATACGTTAATTATAAAAGTAATATTGTATCTGACTTTACATTAATTTGTGTCTTTAAAAGTTACACTGTTCTCATCAGTGATTTGGCTTTTACTCTTTTCAAAACATAAAAGTTAAACTTTTAGTAGCTACAGTTTTTTTTTTTTAATATATCTTTATTAATCTCAGGGAGGAAGGGAGCGGGAGAGACAGAAACATCAATGATGAGAGAGAATCACTGATTGGCTGCCTTCTGCATGCCCTCCCACTGGGGATCAAGCACACAACTAGGGCATGTACCCATGACTGGAATCGAACCTGGGACCCTTCAGTCCGCAGGTCAATGCTCTATCCCAGGGGTGGGCAAACTTTTTGACTCAAGGGCCACAATGGGTTCTTAAACTGGACCGGAGGGCCGGAACAAAAGCATGGATAGAGTGTTTGTGTGAACTAATATAAATTCAAAGTAAACATCATTACATATAAGGGTACGGTCTTTTTTTTCAATAGTTTTATTCATTTCAAATGGACCAGATCCGGCCCGCGGGCCATAGTTTGCCCACGGCTGCTCTATCCACTGAGCCAAACCAGGGAGAGCAGTAGCTACAATTCTTCACTTATAGAAGTTATATCAGATATTATAGTTCTACTAGAGGCCTGGTGCACAAA
>NW_006300036.1:3789577-3791014 GCF_000327345.1 Myotis davidii | reverse complement strand
AAAGAGAAGCAGAACTTATCAAGTAGAAGAATGTGTGGAAAGCAATGGAAGTGCGAACATCTGGCATGGAAGGGCAGGTCCCAGCTGAGCGCTGGGCCCTGTGCAGCACACGGGCCCTCAGGCCACCACGTGCCCCCCCTGCCTGAGTCACGACACCCAAGTCCCCACACGGAGATGCGGCGAGCGCAGCTGGATGCCGTGGGCCGGGCCACAGCATGGGCCCCTGGGCCACCCAGTGGCACTGCATGGAAGCCGGGTGGGCAGCATACTCTTCCCTGGCTGGCCTCATAGACCAGCTTCTGTGTGAACCCACAGGGAGCCTGACCAGCCCCTGTGGTCTCGGCAGCTGCAGTCCAGCTCACCCAGATTGCATTTTTTTCTCAATAAAGGAGGAGGAATATTTACTCCCATGACTTTGTTGTAAAAAACTTCCTTTTGCCTGACCAGTGTGGCTCAGTGGTTGAACTGAGCAGTAGCTACAATTCTTCACTTATAGAAGTTATATCAGGTATTATAGTTCTACTAGAGGCCTGGTGCACAAAATTCCTACACAGGTGCAGTCCCTAGGCCTGGCCGGCAATGGAAGTGCGAACATTTGGCATGGAAGGGCAGGTCCCAGCTGAGCGCTGGGCCCTGTGCAGCACACGGGCCCTCAGGCCACCACGTGCCCCCCCTGCCTGAGTCACGACACCCAAGTCCCCACACGGAGATGCGGCGAGCGCAGCTGGATGCCGTGGGCCGGGCCACAGCATGGGCCCCTGGGCCACCCAGTGGCACTGCATGGAAGCCGGGTGGGCAGCATACTCTTCCCTGGCTGGCCTCATAGACCAGCTTCTGTGTGAACCCACAGGGAGCCTGACCAGCCCCTGTGGTCTCGGCAGCTGCAGTCCAGCTCACCCAGAAGACAACGTGCAGGTACAGGGCAGACTCCTCACAGGCACCTGGCACCTGAGTGCAGGGGCTTCCCAGGTGCACAAGCCCTGGTGTCCCGGGGGAGGGTAGCAAGGGGAGTGAGAGCGAGCTCGGCGTACACCCTGCATTCGCACCGCACCTCTGTCCCTATCACCCCTGGCCCCAGGTAGCCGGCAAGAGGTTGCAGCACATTGCCAATGCCTGCCATGTTTAACTTCGCCCCCTGATGGTCAGCACACGTCATAGCGAGTGGTTGAACACTCAGTCTCCCAGTTGAATGACTGCCTGAGGGGACAATTTGCATAGTAGGCTTTTATTATATAGGACAGTTTCTAAACAGATGGTCTTAAAAGGGGGAGCAAAATGAGGATGAAATGTAGAAAAGATCCCTTGACCATCCAAGATCATCCCCACTCCCATAGCTAGGAGAATAAAATAATATCCATATGTAAAACAACCAATCAGATATAATTTCTCAAAGATACCATAGGCACCACCCAGAGTTCAATATGCCCCAAACCTGCT
>NW_006300036.1:3783332-3789536 GCF_000327345.1 Myotis davidii | reverse complement strand
TCCCTTATATTCATTTCTGACCCCATTATAGGCATCACAACCCATCCACCAAGACACAGAAGCTAAAAACTTGGGAGTTATTTCTAATTCCTCCTTTTCCTCACTTCCCAGATGCTATCAGTTAAGTACATTCCTTCTTTTCAAATTCCTCACATTTCAAGTCTTTTCCTGCACCCCTATCGCTACCACCTTGATTCAGACCCTAAAAGCCCCTCATTTGAGTGAGGAAGTCTTCTAATTGATCTTCCTGCCGCCACCCCACTTGTTCCAGGGTGACTCATCGTCACATCACCATCAAAGTAATCTCTCTAAAACCCAAATTGTATGTCTCTCCCTTATTTCAAAGTCTGTAATAGCTCCATAATGTCTATGGCATAAAATTCAAACTCTTTCCATTATATGGCCTCTGTCCATATCTACAGTCTCATCTTTATTATACAGTCTCCCCTCTTCCCTACCACTCACCCTACCCTCCATCACTCAGTCTAATGGGCAGCTTGCTTCCTTTTCCCGAATATGCCACGCTGCTTCACTCTGCATCTTTGCTCACTCTGTGCCCCCTCTATAATCCTGGCTGCTGAACACTCACCATTTTCAATGCTCACCTCAGGGTTCACCTCCTCTTCGAAGTCCTTTTTGAACCTCACCCTCCCTACCCTCATGTAAATGGCCATACTTTCAGTTAGTTCCCCCGCTGAACTTCTATGAAAGCACTCCAACAGCCGTGTGTGTGTGTGTGTGTGTGTGTGTAAATTAATTTGCTGACATGTCTGTCTCCCCTTCTGGAGAGATACAGGCACTCTGGAGAGGTACGGTGTCTTGTTCAATCTTTATTTTCATAGTCCCCCTTATCATCTGTCATATATTGAAAGCTTGATTATCTGGAATGAATGAATGAACAAAGAAAAGAACTATATAGGATACTCTTGAAGGAATATTTTTAAAAATTAAAATACTAAAAATTATATGGCACTGTCCTGGGTATATTTACCTCCTATAAATTCCACATTTTTCTATTTAACATAATTTTTTTTTCATTAAAAACTTAAGATTTATTTCCTGAGGAAATCTGGTCACATGTGTGAACTGACATTTATTATCGCCGAGATATATAGATAATTTTGTAAATTATACTAGTTGTTTTATTTTATCAATTTAATGGGATATCAAAATGATTTGTGGTCAATTCTGACTGATAGGATCTTAATCGCCATCATGGCTTACCTAGGATCTTTTCATGTACGCTTCTGCCACTCAGCCATGACCTCCTTGTTTTCTGAGCTGGCTTGCCCACCTCTAATTAGCCTGCTGCTGGCAAGGAAGAACAACAATCTGTCCGCATCTAAGTGGAGGACACTGACCAGGAGAATGGGAAAAATGGTTCCTGAACATGAGGTAATTTGATAAAGTCGATAAGCTGCACAAAATGCATCGCAGAATCACAAAACTGAATGAGATCATATGTATTTATCATCCAAATCGTGTTACTGTTTGTTTTGACTTTTTAATTCTTTTTCTTATTTTTTAGCCCAAGGAAGGCTATTCCTAAGTACTTCTTCCTAATCCAGTGAATTGCAAGAAATATCTTCTACTGATTTTGAAAACATATGTATTACTTGATGACTTCGGGATGCAGAATGAAGTCAGGGCACCAGACCCTCTTCCTTACGCTGCTATCACAGAGCGTGTGGCTCAGCTCCGGCTTCTTCAGAAGTCAGGCTCTCAGGCTTTGAAATGGAATGATTGCATAGGCTGATCTCTGAAATCACTTATGTTTCTAAAACGTTATGCTTTTATGTATCCACTGAAGTTTAAATAAGTACAATTCAAACTTTGAAAGGTATGTATTTTCAAGAGTATATTTTAAAGAAAAACACAGAAGAGTTAGATATATGTGGCAAAGTTGTTATGTTATCAAGTTTTAAGATATATTAATAACATTTCTTTGTCCACTACAGTAGAACAGCAGCAACATGTGCCTGATAACATTGCTCCAAATAAAAATTACAAACTGACCAACCCATTCGTTACATTTCAAATAATTGTCCCAATGAGAATAATTTGATAGCTTCTTTTATCACTTCACATGATTTATTTCAACTGCCATAATGACCTTCAGTTTCCATTAATAAACTTACATAAAAAGCAGTAACAGTTAAAGTTTAGGAAAGAATTATTCTTTGGAACAATTTAAACATATTTAGATAAATAAAGTTTCCATTCTGTTTTCTGTAAATATTCCAAGATTATTCCAAACTATGAGCTTTAAATTATTACTGTCCAGAGGGAGAACAGTTTGATAACTTAATAAAAGAAATACAGTAATTCCCCCTATCCATGGGAAATACATTCTCAAGACCCCCAATGGATGCCCGAAACTGTGGATTGTGCTGAACCCTATGTATACAATTTTTCCCTATACATATGTACTTACGATAAAGTTTAATTGATAAAGTAGATATAGTAAGTGCTTAACAATAGCAATAATGAAAAAATACAACAATATACTATAATAACAGTTATGTGAATGTGGTTTCTCTCTCTCTCAAAATATCTTACTGTACTATATTTACCCTTCTTGTGATGATGGGAGATGATACAATGCATATGTGATGAGATGAAGTGAGGTGAATGACAGGCATTGTGGCGTAGTTTAGGCCACAATAACGATTGCTTGAACACAAGCACTGTGATATAACAGTCAATCTAATAACCTAGAGGGCTACTAAGTGACTAACAGCAGGTAGTGAGTACACTGAACAAAAGGGATGGTTCATGTTCTGGGCAGAATGGAGTGGGATGGTGCAGAATTCCATCATGCTACCCAGAAAGGCACAAATTTAAAACACATAAATTTTTTCTGGACTTTTTCATTTAATATTTTTGGCATACGACTAACCACAGGTAACTGAAACCTCAAAGAGCAAAATTGTGGATAAAGTAAGACCACTGTATTAGATCATAGAAGAGGTTACTATTATTATGAAAAACATAAGCACTATACAGGCCAGTACTAGCTAATAAAAATCACTGATATGATTCAATTACCAAGCACACTTTTTGTTATGCAATTAGCACATGATTTAGCTTAAATTAATACAGCTTTAAGAGGGAAAAATGACAATACGTCAGGCACAAATAATTCTTTACACTTTCCATATTCTTTATACTTTTTATTATAGTACAGTTAGTTATTACATTTGTGCAATAAAAAAGATAATAAAAGCTCTACCTCTACATTTGCTTTTTAAAATCTTCATATCACCTTGGTTGTAGAGGACATTTTATGAGTTGGACCCCAAAGGCAAGATAAGTAAAGGCAAAAATAAATGAATGGGGCTATAGCAAACTAAAAAGTTTCTGCACAGCAAAAGAAACTGACAACAAAACAAAAAGGCTAACAACTGAATGGGAGATGATATTTGCAAACAACAGCTCTGACAAGGGGTTAATATACAAAATATATAAAGAACTCATACAACTCAACACTAAACAAACAATTCAATTTACAAAGCTGGCAGAGGACCCGAACAGACACCTCTCCCAAGAAGACATACAAATTGCTAATAAATATATGGAAAGATACTCAACTGCACTAGCTATTATGGAAATGCAAAACATAACTAAAATGAGATACTACCTCACGCCTGACAAAATGGCTATTAACAACAATACAGGTAATAACAGTGTTGGAGAGGTTGTGGACAAAAAGGAACCATCATTCACTGCTGGTGGGAGTGTAAACTGGTACAGCCACTATGGAAAACATTATGGAAGTTCCTAAAAAAATGAAGAACAGAGTTGCCATATGACCCAGCAATCTCTCTTCTGAGTATCTACCCGAAAAAACTCTAAAACATTTATTTGAAAGATATATGCACCCCTATGTTCATTGCAGCATTATTCACAGTGGCCAAGACATGGAGACAACCAGTGTCCTTTGATAGGTGATTGGATAAAGAAGATGTGGCACATATTTTCAGCCATCAGAAAAAAATGAAGTACTGCCATTTGCCACAACATGGATGGACCTTGAGAATATCATGCTAAGTGAAATAAGTCAGTTAAAGCTAAGAACCATAAGACTTCACTCATATGTGGGATACAGAACTGAAACTCATAGACACAGACAACAGTATGCTGGTTACCAGAGGGGAAGGGGCTGAAGACGGAGTAAAGGGTAAAAGGGACCGAATATATGGTGAAGGAAGATGAAAGTGTGTTCATTGATAATTTGGATGATAGTACATCCAACTTTCTAGAGCTCCTGAAAATTAACACAAAACCTTAGTGGTGAAACATACACCATATAATCTGATACCAATATTCATATGAAATAAAATGAACAACTAAATCTTTCCAAATCAATTTTGCTTTACTGATACAGGAAAAAAACACACACACAACTTTGTACTTCATGCTCAATTACAAAATTAGCTATTTGAAGGACAAAATATTACAAAACATTACAAAATGCTGTTTACACAACTGGAATAAATCAGGCATTCTCTCAAATGCTGAGATGTAATTTACTCAAGGTAATCTGACAAATACCTTTTACTATTCGGTCATTCTGAATTATAAAATCTGAGATGAATCTGACAAAGGCAAATAAATATTTTTTACACAACAATCCTGCTATAGTAGTATATACTGAGGGGGACCAAAGTTTTGCCACCCCAAAATGTGCCTTTTGGGATATAAATTTTTAGCTGGTTTTTAAGAAACAAAGGACTCAGAAAGAACATTTGACCCGCTCCCTTTACCTGCCTACAGGAATTCAGATAGAAAAATGTGCTTAATGGAAAAAGAGCATCACCTTAGCATCATAACATAAACTAAAAGTGTCAGGGAGAAATGTAGCAAAGCCTGTAAGACTCCTCTCTATGACCCACTGTTCCTCGGTGGCCCAACAAGAATTTGTTTAGCACGTGTTTGTTTGCTCTTTTCATCTACCTGTAAATTGCCTGCTTTTTCTTTGGAATCCCAGACTCCTGATCTCTTCTCCTTGGTCCAAAGGGCTGTATAGACCTCAACTGCCCAAGGTGTCTTCAGGTTTCCTACCTCGTGCTACCTCCAAATGCATATCAGCATGAATTCTGGAGATTTTCTCCTGTTGCTCTGCCTAACGGGGTTAACTTATTAGCCCCGTTAGAAAAACTTAGAAAGTGGGAGCAAAATCATTCTTTCTTTCGCTTCACTATATATCCTTATAGCCACACAGACATTCCATGTTCATAATTTTTTCCTGCTTGGTGTGAAGTGTGGCCGGCCTGCACTTTGAGTGCTCAGAAGAAATCCACCACATTCTGGAAGCTCTTCAGCTCCGAGTGACCTTTAAGTTTCACATGGCAGTAGCAGATTCCTGAATGTCCTAAGAAAAGGCAAGCCTGCATTGCTTTTTTCGTCTAGTGGATAAAGTTGCTGTTCAGTATTATCATATTTTCCATTCCTAATCTGAAGTGGGAGGATCTCTACAACGTAGTTTCCCACTCAGGATTAACGTCACCTGCGGGGAGCAAGCCTAGCAGCCCCTCACCTTGTGGAAAGGCTGGGTTGCAACGGTGATGGAGGGAGAAGAGCCAATTCCGCCCACATCACTACCTGTGGCTCCCAAGAAGGGGGTCCTGGGAGACAAGCGAAGGTTGGGATGATACAAGGGCCTTCTTTGTCCCAACCATATTTGGGGAAGTGTTTCAGAATGTGTGAATCCCCTCGCTCTAGTGAGAAGGGGGAATCGCGGGGACTTCTCCCCTCCCTCGCTGCCCTCCTCCTCCCTCCTCCCTCCTCCCTCCATCCGGCCCAACGCGCGCAGCCCTTCAATTAAAAAAAATTTTTTTTAAACCACACTCACATTATAATTGGTGTCAGAAGTGTAGTTAATATGAACAGGACAACTTCCTTTATATTATTTATCCCCCGCTGCCCTCCCAGCCGCCCGGAGGGTCCCGGCCCGGCCCCGGACTCACCGCTCTCCACCTCGCTGCCTTTCTTGGCGGTCGCCGCGTTCCCCATGCCTGGGGCGAGGGGAAGAAGGGGTCAGGGAGGGGAATGGGGGCTGGGGCCGCCCCGCCGCTCCACGGGCTTTATCTTGCAGACACTCCCCCTTCCCCGCCCCGCCCTCCCTGCGCGCCTCCGGGCAGTCGCGCGCCCCGGCGGTCCCGGCCCCTCTCCTTTCCGCGGACGGGCGCGCGCCCCGGATGT
>NW_006300036.1:3780938-3783199 GCF_000327345.1 Myotis davidii | reverse complement strand
TCCCGCGCCCTGGAGCGGGGCCTGGAAGCCGCGCAGGGGCTGGGGTTGCCAGTGTCCCGCATCGCCGTGGCCTCTCACTCCAAGGCCGCCCTCTACCCGCAGCCCCTGCTGGCGAGAACCGCACCGTCGGGTAGGAGATGCTTGCGAGGGGACCTCCCTGGTTCTCGCCTCTGGGTCCCTAGGACTGATGGTTCCGAACCCCGATTGTGGTTTGGCGCCTCTTGCCTCCCAGATGCAGGTATTCGCTGAGCCCACGTGGTCCTCCGAGTTCTTGGGCACCCGCACAAGCCCTTTGGTGTTTCCAGTGAAGTTTTCACACCCCGGTTACGCGGATCGCTGTCAGACATTCCGGGTGGAGACCAAGGAAAACATTACCGTTTCTGCAGAATGCCTCTTGATGTGCGGTGCTGCCTGCAGCAGCTTTCTGTGTAGATGTCAAAATAAACGCGTTTCCAAGTGTAAGCTGTGTTTTTATTAATATACACTAGTGGACCAGTGCTCGGATTCATGCACATTGAAAGGAAAATAATTAGAAGAAATAATTTTTCTGTAATGGAAGTATCAGAGTTGCCACGGTCTCCCTCTGCGGGATGATTGGTGGGGGCGATCACGCCCCCCCCACCCTTGCTCTGGCCTTGGCCTTGGCCTGTTGCCACCCGCTCACCTGCCCACCTGTTGCACCATCCAGGATCCCAGTCTTATCAGGGTCTATTGGAGCCGGCAGCACCTCCATTGGTATCCACTGCCAGCGCAGGGTCCCCAACACCTGCCATGTTCCATGCTTCCCTGGGTGGTCAGCGCATGTCATAGCAAGCAAGGAACTCCCCATTGAGGGGACAATTTGCATATTGGGCTTTTATTATATAGGATCTTAGAGCACTTAAATTTGGGAATAGCTTTACTTAATGGGTGACTTATGTGGCACTATAGTACTTTTTTTGTTGCATGTTTCTTTGAACTTGGCCCTGTGAGCATTTATTCCATACTTAGTATAGAAAGACTGCCTTCCCAAGGGGCAGAGACCACATACATTATTTTACATTCCCAAGGCAGTAGGTGTTTAGTGGATACCTGTTGATTTGAAAGTAAGCCAGGAATTTTCTCAGAATTTTTTAAAAATATTTTTCATTACTGACAAAAAAACAGTGGTAACTGTAGAAGTTTGTCAGTAAGATCTTCCTGCTATTCGTTATTACTGAGTCTGTTAAATCAATTTAATAGATATATCACATATACTGTATTTTAAGTATTATACAAATGGTAACTCACTGTATCCTCCACAGCCCTATAAGATGTGTTGCTTTACTATCATGGTTTTCCTTGTGAGCAAACTAAGGCACAGAGAAGTTGAGCAACTTAGCCTAAGTTGCATAGCTATTTGGTGGGAGCAGCATTTGAACCTAAGTAGTTGGGCTAAAATCTGACCAAGATTTTATGTTGATCAGGGCTCTATTGATGCTGTGCTAAATTGTTTTCTCTCCATTTGAAATCCCACTGACTTGAAAAGATACATGCACAATGACTTTACTACTTGGGGAAACTCATTACATATTTTCTAGGTTTCCATTAAACACAAGTAACATAAAATAGAACAAAGGATTAAGACAGGATGTTTTAATATTTTTGTCAGCATGCAACAATGTTGCAACAGTATCATAGCTTTTCCATCACATTTAGTTTTGTGTTGTGGATGTGACATTTTTTCCTACATGCATACACCCAAAAGACAACTTTTTATTATATTTTATTTTGGATAGTATCTTTGGACTCCTGTAATTCTCATACTGGCCTCATTGGGGTGAGTTTTAAAATGTATGCCTTTATAGAAACCAGATCTATACTAATAAAAGGGTAATATGCTAATTAGACAGGGTCGACCGGCCACCTTTTGGACGTCCAACTTCCGGACAAAGCCATGGTGGTAGGGGCTGAAGCAGAGAGGGCAGTTGGGGGTGAGATCAGGCGAGCAAGGGAGGTCAGTTGGGGACAACCAGGCAGCAGGGGAGGGCAGTTGGGGGCAAGATCAGACTGGCAGGGGAGGGCAGTTGAGGGTGGGATCAGGGTGGTATCAGGCCAGCAGACAGAGAGGTTAGGGCAATCAGGCAGGCAGAGGGGTTAGGGGCAATCAGGCAGGCATGCAGAGGTAGTTAGGGTTGATCAGGCAGACAGGCAGGTGAGTAGTTAGGAGCCAGTGGTCCCAGTTGCGAGAGGAATGTCTGACTGCTGGTTTAGGGCCTAAACCAGCAGTCAGACATCCCCCC
>NW_006300036.1:3778480-3780120 GCF_000327345.1 Myotis davidii | reverse complement strand
GCGGCACCGGGATCAGCGTGATAGGGGTCAGCGCCCAAACCCCGATAGCCCTGCGGCTCGGTGTGTGACAGGGGGCGGGGCCACAACCTCCCTATAGGCCCTGCTCTGTTCCTGACAGGGGGCGGTGCCCCAACCCCCCAATCGGCCCTGCTCTGAGCCTGCCCAGGGGCTGCACCTAGGGATTGGGCCTGCCCTCTGCCACCCAGGAGCAGGCCTAAGCCAGCAGGTCTTTATCTCCCGAGGGGTCCCAGACTCCGAGAGGGCACAGGCCGGGCTGAGGGACCCCCCTCCCCCCTGAGTGCACAAATTTTTGTGCACCGGGCCTCTAGTCTTATAATAAAAGAGTGAGCAATGCATAATTTGTCCCTTAACATAATTTTGAATTCTAGACCTCTAATAAGAAGGCCATCTGTTTAGTAAATCATTAATTTGCAAAGGAGACATTTGACAGTGACTACAGAGTTAGATACATCATAACTACATCCTGGAAAATTAATACGCAAAAAATTCAGATTTACAGAATGTCTCCCTTTCTCTCTCAATTTAACATTATCATTTATTTAAAAAGCAAATTAATTGTTAATAAAGAAAAAAATGTTGAACAATTGGAAATATTTTTTCCTTATACTATTTATTGTTTCCTATATTAGCTTGCACTAATCAAGTAAAATTATACTTTAACAGTATAGTTTCATATACAGTTTTTAATTAGTTAACTTTCACAATAATTTAATTGTAGTTATGTACAAGTTGCATTTTCTTTATTTGAAAAGAGTGCTCTGAGAATTGTTTATGGAGCATCTAAAATACTATGTTTCAATAATTTACTTATTTATTTATTTTTACATTCTAGAAGGGGCAGAAATTTCATTAACTGTCTAGTTCTTGAATGATTGGAGACCTGAGCTAGTTTGGGGAAATGCCATTCTTTGCCATGACTTGGCTATAACCTAGACAAGTATAGCTCATTTCCCTAGGAAAGCAGATACAGTAAGAAGCGAGTCATACAAAGGAAAGACTTTGAGTCCCCTTTCATATAATATTTTAACTAAGAACATTCAGCACTATGTGGCAGGGAAAATTGTACCAGGGGTAGTTACTTTGGACATAATATCCTTATATTTCCTAATACTTTACAAAAGCATTTTCACATGCCATTTTTAAAATGTGATCTCCACAGTAACCCTACATAAGCAAAACATATTAGTCCCATTTTACAAATGAGTAAATCAAAAGTTTAAAGAAGTAATGAGGCCAAGGTCATTCAAATAGTAAGTGGCAGCGCATTATATTATACTAGAGGCCCAGGGCATGAATTTGTGCATGGGTGAGGTGCCGTGGGATGTTGGCTGGCCAGCCCCACCCCTATTGGGGTGGGAGGATCAGGTGTGGGTCTAGCCTGGGGGGGGGGGCAAGGGCCACAGGGGACTTGGCCTGCTGCCCTGCCCTCAATAGGGGTGGGAGAGGCTAATCAGAGGCAGGGCTGGCTGGGGGAAGGGGCTGCGGGAGGGTGGCCAGCCAGCCCCATCCCCTGATCGGGCAGGTTCTCTGGCTGCATTGGGTGTCATAGCGACTGGTTGTTCCAGTCATTACGGCATTCTGGTCTCTGGCTTTTTATATATCTACTAGAGGCCAGGCGC
>NW_006300036.1:3763193-3778061 GCF_000327345.1 Myotis davidii | reverse complement strand
GAGGTCTGGCTGGCTGAAGCTTTGCTGAGTAAAGCAGGTTTCTGGGTATTTTTTAGCTTCTTTATTCACAACATAGTTGCTGAGAGTTGCAGCTGAGAGGCCTGCAAGTCAGGTGGGGAACGTTGGAGGTCTCCGTCACTGAAGCAAGCAAGCCTCCCTGTTCGCATTCAGCTGCCTGGCTGCTGGCCGCCATCTTGGCTGCCAGTTAATTTGCATATCTTGGCCCTACTCTGTGAGTGACAGGGGGATTAGCCAATGGGAAGGGTAGCGGAGTGACACTAATTACCATGTTTCTCTTTTATTAGTGTAGAGATAGATGCCATTACTGTGTGAAACAAATGTAATCCCAGTCCTCATGCAGGTAGATTTTAAACCCCCATTTTGCAAATAAGAAAACCAAGGCTTAGGAACAAAGAACCTTGGTTTTCTTCTTCCTAGACTCACCTCTTTACTTAGGAGCAAGAATGTAGAAAAAAGTTAGTAAATTATTATTCTTATTTCTTTTGCATTTTTTACTTATATTATCAACTTGATCCCAAGACCTTTTAAAGTAAAGCACCCTCAAAAGCCCTCTGTATATCAGCAATACTTGTTTTTCCTATACAATCATCAGACAGAGAAGCCGAAATTGATCCCTGTTGAAAACTATGATCAAGTTATTTTGTTTTTATGTTGTATTTACATCAAAAAAGTGCAAGTGAGAATTTATTTAACCATCATAAGATTATGATTATTTTTGAATAATAACTAGTAATCCACATAGTCTAATATGTCATTATTGTCCAGTATTATATGTCCTAGACCAAATGATACCACATTGAAAAATAGGCAGAAGGCAAAAAAATTCTTCCAAAATGAAGAAGCAATTTCATAGGTAATAAATTATTAATATGATTGCTAATTGTTCAAATCATTCTATTGCAGTACAAAGTTTTCTTGTTGGGTATAATTATAATCCCTTTGTTCAGTAACAAATTCATTATCTGAAGTTCAATGTTCATATTTTTGGGTATTCCATTGTGGATGAGGAGACTAAAATAGTTTAGAGTGGTTAAGTGACCTGCTCAAAATAAACAAAAATGAGCTTGTATCAGAGTGTAATTGTAGCTTATCTCTTGCCTAGGGACTTGAAAATATTAATAAAAATATATAAAACACTAATGGCCCAGTGCACGAAACTCGTGCACATTAAAAGGGAATTAATTAGAGGAAATATTTTAATATTGCTATTTGCCCTTTCTCTATAATAGAAGTGTCAGAGATGAAAGAAAATTAGCAAACTGTATATGAAAATCTTTCTCCTGTCAGAGTCTGGGGCATGCTGCAGGATCCAGAGTCAAGTCCCTGCCCACCCACATGCGCCTCGATATCACGTGAGACCCAGACCCAGCCAAACACACCTCTGTCAAGACCTGTAGGTCAGGAGGTGCAGCCTTAGGTCCCCCGTCAAGCCCCGCTGGGGTGGAGGGCGTGGCTTCAGGTCCCCCAGCCTGGCCTCAGGTCCTCTGGCACCGGGGCAGAGAGTACAGCCTCAGGTCCCCCGGCCCCAGCATGAGGGCGCAAGGGCGTGATGACCATTTGCATATTAGCTCTTTATTATATAGGATGGGCAATGAACAAAACCAACAACTTTTTTTTCTTTCCTAATATGTAATATACTCTGCGAAAAGGTGTATGTCTGTTTGGATATTCTGATTTTATTAGTGTATTTTATCAAAACTGAGGCTGAATTTTTGCTATTTCAGTCTTGTGTTGTATATTCTTTGACAGTATCTGAAAATTAAAAATACCCAAATTTACAAAACATTTACTCCTTTACGAAACCTCCAAACTGATGGGCCAAGCTTTCATGAAATCTCTGCTTTTATAGTTGAGGCCCATCTCTGATCAAGGTGAATCTGGCCCACTAAATTAAAATTATATTCATAGTCTCTATATATATAAAAGGCTAATATGCTAAGTGCACGACTGTCCGACTGGTTGCTATGACATGCACTAACCACCAGGGGGCAGACGCTCAATGCAGGAGCTGCCATGATGCGCATTGAGAAACAGCACCATAGACCTGGTGCCCACAAACCAACACTTGGCTTCCCCCAAGTGGGACACAGGCCCTGCCACCACCCCAGAGCAACAGCCCACCAAATCATAGCCGATACCGCTGAGACCCCATGGCGCAAAACGAGGCCCACAGCCCAGCCCAGCCTGGAAATGGTCACTGTGGGCGCCCAGTATTGATGTTATGTAGCAACGCCCAGCTTCTTCTTCTTAAGAACGACTAGCCTCCTTGCAATTTCTGCAGCCCAGGAACATGACTTGCTTTATAGCCAGGTGCAAACACTTCACACTTTAACCAAATGTCTGTGAAGCGTTTTCCCATGCCTCATCTAATTTGATCCTCACATAAGTCCTAGAGTAGATAGATAGGAGACTCGGTGGAATCCTATTTTTTTTTTTCATTAGCCAGAAAATGGAGATTTAGAAAGCTTAGAAACTTGACCCAGTTGAAAAGAAGTAAGAAATGGTGGACCTTGAAAATGACTTTAGGTTTTCTCACTGCACAGAATATAGTCAAACACTGTTGCATGTGCACAAATCCATGCACTGGGCCACTAGTTGATAATGACAAACCATAGTGGTGTGTGATGAATCTGAAATGGTTTGAGCTTTGTGGTCAGAAATAGCAGGGTTTATGTTATGATATTGCCACTATCTGTGCCCTTCACATAAATTACCTAATTTTCTTTTGCCCTAATTTTCCAAAATGTGAAATTATATGTATTAAATTAAATCATCTATGTAAAGTACCCAGGATAACTTGTTATATAATAAGCACTAAATAAATGTAACCCTGTATCCCACACCTCCCCCAATAATATTCTATGCTCCTGCATTTATGTTTCAACAACAATCATTTAACAGATATGACTCCAATAAATGTAATGAGTTCCTACTATGTGCAAAGCATGATGGGAGTACAAAAGATGAATAAATCTGTCCTCTGCCCTCAAGAATTTATTGTGTAAGGCAAGAGGGATATATAAGTATGTAATCCTATAAAATAAAACTAACTTTGTAGTATAGTGTAAATATATACAAACCACTGATGAAGCATCAAGGGAAGTGCTGTTGAATCATCAACCACAGAGAATTTAGCATTGATTTGCTGTTAAGCAGATGGGAAAGAGCATTGAGAACTAAAAGTAGCATGACAGTTCTCCCTAGATCATACCAGTTCAGATTGTCAGTGTAAGAAACGTTCAAACCTATAGAGGATTTGTGAGTTTATTTGAGCCAATCTGATGACAATTGCCAGGAAGCAAAATCCCAACGGATTGAGAAAATCCACCAGTTAACAGTCTGCAATTAACTCAGTAACAGTGAGGGGATTCGTGGCCTCCACTCTGGTGCAGTGCCTTTGCTTTGAGGAGTCTGGCAAAAGGAAATTACCTTGATATTCTAAAGGTATATTATACGAGATGCAAAAAGACAATAGACAGGCTCAATTAAGGTAAAGATTGACTTTTGTCAGGGAAGATTCTAGCCTATGACATAACTACTCACCATAAACTGCTTTTAGTTAAAAAGTTTTAATTTCACCCTCTGCTGTTCTTTTAGGTCTCTGAGTTTGTTAGACCATTGTGTAGGCCTCCCCTGAGCTTGGCAGGTTTAGTATGTGATGCCTTTTTGTCCACAAGATGATATGGAAGGGTTTTGTAGTAGTTGCAACATTCCCACTGGGATGTAAGCTATTTTGTCATTCCTGTGTCTACTGTATCCAGAGTGATGCCTGGAAAAATGTGGGTGCTTCAATAAGTATCTGTTGAATGAATGACTAAGTAAATGAATGGTAGTTTCAGACTACATCATGATCACTTAGAGAAACCTTACATGCCATTTAAAAAATGTAGGCTGTGTTCACTATGCAATAGAATACCATTGAAGATATTTAAAGAAAGGAGTAATACCATCCCACATTTTATTAGTAAGCCAACTTTGATACCAGTGTAATGGATATATTGGATGCGTGTGTGACATTTGACTATAAGATCAATAGGATTTAGTAATTATGAGGGTTCTTTAGCATAATACAAGTGATAGAAGCCCAATTTAAACTAAATTGAAAAAATAAGCAGAATCTATTGGGTTAAAGAGCTGGCAAGCCTTATGGAACCTGATAGTTTGCATTTTCAGCATTCTAATTCTTTCTTTTTCTTGAGTTTTAATACTCCTTTTCTCAATATTTGATAAATGTTAAATTTTCTTTATTCCCGCACACTATCAGTTATATGTATAATAAGAGGAAAATAATTTTCTATGAATTTTTCCTATGATATGAGTTGTGGCTCTCAAAAAGAAATGAAATAAATTAATCATGCACTGTTAAAAAAAAAAAAAAAGAACTGGCAAGTCTAGATTGAACATGACATTAGACTTAGATGGACCCAAGAGTTTAAGGCAATTTATCTCCACCTATCCACCCTCATTCTGTTTATATGTGGACTGTGTTGTGCTAAACAGGCTCTTTCCACATGGGAGATTTATATCCTCCTAGCTTAGCAACTTAAAGAACAACATTTTCTCTTTCCAAATATTTATATATTATAAATATATTATACATATTGGTTTCGCATGGGTCACATGACCATTCCTGTGGAAGCAGGGTAACGTGCTTGACATGGAATAAGAGAAGTGCAATTTTCTAGAAGGAATTGTCCTATAGAATAGACAGAATAGATACTTAATACAGTGAAAATAAGAAAGACTTAAAGCTCTCAATCAATTCTCCATCCTGCATGACTGGATAACAAAGGTTAGAAATGAAGGAGAGAAAACTTGTTTGTTTTTAATTAATGGGAGATGTGTGACTTGGTATCTTACAAGATTTGAGTTATTTGAGTTGGTAGTTTAACATCTATATAAGGATGAAGAATAGCAGGCAAATGGAGAGTTCGATCATCATAGAAGTTGTGAATACAATGCACAAATGAGAGTCAAAGCCATAGTTTTGACTGGAATCTCACAAAGATAAAATGTAAAGAAAAAAGGCAGCTAACAATGGGCAGTTATTGAACAAAAGAAAGGCGTCCTAAAAGTAGCCTGGAGTCCTAAAAGTAGCCTGGAGTCCTCAGACAAGTTGAAAAAGAATCAGGAAATACAGTCACAGATGCCAAGAAAGAAAGAAATTTTATTAACTGCCTGCTAGAAATTGACTCTAAATACTGTAAGCAACACAGAAATCTACTGGCAGAATATACAGATGCTTGTAGAAAGGAAAAGAGCGTGAAAAACTAGGTTTGGGACACTCAGGAACTAGGCAGCTCCAAAGAGTCAAAATAGTGATTGCTGCATGATATCTTCCCTGGAAAGAGCCAACGGAACAACAAGAAAACATATACTGCTTTCAGCCTTGTGCCTTTCCCCACAATTCTGTTTCTAAGGAGAGGATTTAATTGGCCTTGGGTTAACTTTTTGCTTCTTACCCAGAACAAGGCAACTGATTAGCAATCTCATGAGACTCCTCAATAGGGAAGCAGAAATTTTTCAGTTACACAAAAAGTTGGAATAGAAGTTAATTCTCAGCAAGATAACATTTATCACTACAGAGCATTTATTTTACAAAATTAGTAAAGGCAGGTAATTTTCCACCGTGGAGCTGTAATAGGCTACCTTTTCTCCCCTCTAAAAAATGTGGTAGACTTATCATAAAATCACAGATTTTTGGAGGGGAGTTAAATGTGCCAGACATATTTACCTGATATGGTAGACAGAATAATGAGTTTAGCAAGGTTGCATGATACCAGGTCACTATTTATAATCACTTGTATTTTTATATTTTAGTAATAAACAACTAGAAATTGAAATTTTAAAAATACAATTTACAATAGCATAAAATAGATGAAATACTTACGAATAAGCCAGACAAAAGACATGCATGACCTATAAAGCATTGCTGCAAGAAGTTAAAGAAGAAGTAAATAAATTGAGATACATACCATGTTCATGAATCAGAATACTCACTTTTGTTAAGATGTCAATTCTTCCAAAATTATCTATAAAGTCAATGCAATTCCAAGTAAACTTATAGCAAGTTTTTTTTTAAAAATTAACAAGTTGATTCTAAAATTCATATGAAAACACAAAGATCTTGAAATAGCTAAAACAACTTTGAAAAAAAAGAACCAAGTTGGGAGACTTTACCTGACTTAAAGATTTATTATAACACTACAGGATGTTAGGGTTCTCCAGAGAAACAAAACTGTAAGCTTGAGAAACCAGGAAAGCTGGTGGTAGAATTTAATCTGAGTCTGAAGGCCTGAGAACCAATGGAGCCAATGTGGTACAAGTTCCAGAACTCCAAGGCCTGAGACCAGGAGCTCTGCCACCTTAGGCCAGGAGAAAATGGATATCCCAACTGAAGAAAAGAGAATTCACCTTTCTTCCATTTTTTTGCTTTATTTGGACCTTAACAGATTGGGTGATGCCCACTCACATAGGTGAGAGTGAGTGGATATTCTTTACTCAGTCAATTGCCTCAAATGCTAATCTTTTCTAGAAACACCCTAATAGACACACCCAGAGAAAACATTTTACCAGCTATCTGGGCATCCCTTAGCCGAGTAAAGTTGAAACATAAAATGAACAATCACATACAGTAATCAACATAATGTGCTGTTGGTATAAATATAGACAAGTAGATCAATGAAACAGAAGAGAGAATCCAGAAAAAGAACTATAGAAATATTTTCAATTGATTCTTGACAAAGGCACAAAAAGGTTAAGTTATATACTCAGTGGAAAAAGGTAGTCATTAAACAATTGGTTCCACAATTAGGTATCCGTATTTAAAAGTAACTTTGATCCATGTGTCACACTACATAGAAAAATTAGCTCAAAATGTATCATATACATAAATGTAAAACCTGCAACTATAAGATTTTTCTAGTTAGATTTCGTTATTAATTTCTAGTATTATTACATTGTTGTCAAAGTACAGTCTCTATATTATTTCACTCTTTCAATTTATTTAGAAGGAGTTTATGGCCAGTTATGGTCAAATTTTGTTTATGCCACAATTCTGCATGAAAAGAACTCTTCCACTAATAAGTAGGAAAACAGTTCCATGACAATGTCTCCCACTGGCAGCCCTGAGCTATTGAGCTCCTCATTCATGGGGATCCCCCACTGCTTTAGTGAGTAAACTATCCTCTCTGCTCTCCCAGGAAATAAAGCCAAGTGGGGTTCTCCAGTATCACATTAAGTATCTATCAAAATTCACATTCCTCGAGTCAGCCGAGCTTTCCATGAATACTATTCCAGTGCATTTCTAGTATTCCAGTCTCATTAATTAGTCATCATTATGTCCCGGCTTCAAAATGCCATCTCAAACCATATTAGGACTGGCCCCAGAAGTCATTGCCAGAATGTTGAATCACAAAGCATGGAACAACGTTGCCTCTATCCAGTCATATTTTCCCACCTCTGTCACTACCAATCTACTCCTACAGGTGTTCCCCTAGTTCCTGCAAGTGCTTTTTAGCCAGCTCCCAAACTTCCTTTTGTGTATACGGTACAGCCAATTCCTGTTATTTGAGACTAGAGGCCTGGTGCACAGATTCTCTCGGCCTGGCCTGCGCCTTCTTGCAATCTGGGACCGCTCGGGGGATGTCGAATAGCCGGTTTTGGCCTGATCCTTGCAGGCCCAATCAAGACAGGAGGGAGCCCGATCCTGTGCATTGAGTGTTTGTCCCCTGGTGGCCAATGAAAGTCATAGTGACTGGTCATTCAGTAGTTCGGTCACTTAGGCTTTTATATATATAAAGAGTTATGTTCTATAAAGTCACTGACCCATTATTCTCAGGTTAAATACAAGGCTAGATTTCTGGTTGCCTTGGTTCACAACATTTTCCTTAACTGACCAATACATAACCTTGTTTTATATGTGTTGCTATTAATAACACCATATATATATATATATGGTTGATTCATTAATGTTGTATAACTCATGACTGAATGAAGCTAATGTAACACACGTATTTTCTCCATAAGGCACATCACATTTTTCTTCCACTTTAGAAACATTAGACAGCATTTCAGAACTACCTTTGGAGGCTATTTTAAGTAGCAAAATCACCAACAAAAAATCAGAAAATGTGAAAAAAATGGCATTATATAGACTGGAAAAAGGACATTTGTTTAAAGTGTAAGAGCTGAAACAAGATAGAGTGTGGCCTTGTTCATCATTTGAGTATCTGCCACAAGCAGCTCAAATTTTTGGCTATGCATATGACCACAAATGACCACAAAGGTGCTGTATTAATTTGGGGGTTACAAATAAATTTTAGTAAGTAGGTAGATTTGCAAATCTGTAGTCCATGAATAACATGATCAACTGTACTTCCTCAAGCTGGGACTACATCTCCCTGTTCAATTCAATGAGGAGTGGAGAAGGCAGATCTTGGAGATGATAAGCATTATCTTTGAGGCATATGTCTCAAGTGAGGTTCTTGAAAGATTTTTAGCTAAGGAGATACTACTCTCTTCTCACAAGGGGCAGGGCTGTTCTGCTGTTCTGAGTATTCTGGTGATTAGTCTCAGGCTTGCCTATGGGTCTTAGGGTTCTGCCTGTTAAGGCCATCTTTGACATTGAAGTCCTGGAAAGGCTGGGCATTCCATCTTTATCATATCACTGACACCCTTACAAAAAGATCTTGAGTCTAATATTCATATAGCCTACAGGAGATAAGGATCACCTTAAACAATACTATTGGGTTGCAAAAATATAGATTAATAGTTGGATAACCTGACCTTGTCTTTTTCTTCTTCAAGGCTTCTAAAAGTTAACAACAGCCAGTATCGACACAATCCTTACAATTACCATTGTTCCCATATCTTTTGAATACCGTAGCTATCCTATAACCCAATGTTTTATCTTTCATCTTCACCTATCCCAATCCTAATTCATCACAGATAAGAGAGAACAGCCAGCAAAATTCTAAAATAAAAAGCAATAACTTTCTTCATCAGATGTTAAAATATATTTTAAAATATATTTAAAGTGAGTGATTTCCCTCATGCCCCTCCACCCTTTCAAACACAACAACAAATATTTTGGCATCCATCCACAAATAGAAATGCCACCTGGCCGGTGTGGCTCAGTGATTGCAGGTCAACCCATGAAGGTTCGGTTTGATTCTCAGTCAGAGCATATACCTGGTGGAGGGAATGCAGGAGGCAGCCAATCTATGTCTCTCTCATTGATGTTTCTATCTTTCTCTCTCTTCCTTCCTCTCTCTTTCAAATCAATAAAAAAATATTTTTTTAAATGCCTTTGTGGAAACTCTGTGATCCAGCAGCACTCCAAGTGACCCAGGAAAAGTCTTGCCTGTTTGTCAAACAAAACTATGAGTTTGAACACATTGGAATGGGCAAGAGGAACAGCTTGACTTTATCTGGGTCACTTCTCCTCCAATGCAGCACAGGTTAGACCAAGAAAGATTGTCCTTGGCCCATTATTTCCTCTGTGGAGGAAAAAGAGAGCAGGTAAATGAACACCCAACTTCCACAGCTATATGGATGTTGACAATGAGGCTCATTTTTTCCTTGCTCCATCCAGAGTACGAAGAGGAAATCTCCACGAGTGGGCATGGGAAGTGACTGGGAATGTGGCATGTAAGACTTTTAGGGGGCATTAAACAGACAGAAATCCTACTAACCGCTTGGTGGACTCCATCAAGCAGCCTGCCAGTGAACGGTTGGGAAAGTCCACCTGTGGATCGCCCCAGTTGGCCCATGGGCAAGTCTAGCACCTCCTGTGCTTCACCTACACACATCCACTCTGTGGCCAGCACCTTGCAATGTGCTGCCGAAAGTGACACAACCTGAGTGAAGATTCACTCACACAACAGGAACTTTAGAAGATGGTTACTGAACATACATAGAAAGCATGCCCAACTCTGCAGAACAGAGAGAGACCACACACTTGGGCTGTAGCACCACATTTGGGAAAACAAAAGAGAGAGGCTGTCAGCACTCAGCCTGGTGCATTGTGGGATAGAGAGAGGGCATACAAGCTTAAGAATTCTGCCACAAGAGGGAGCAAGAGTGTGTCCATAAAAAGTCAGAGAAAGCCTCATAATCTAGCAGAGCTCTTGGAAGGTAATTTTGCCTTAAAGGCAGTTAGTAAAGACTAGAGGAGGTGACTGCTACTTCAAATGCAGAGACAGCCACACAAAACTCCAATGAATGTGAAACATTAAGAAAACATGATACCATCAAAGGATCACAATAATGTTCTAGTAACCAAAGATATGGAGATCTACAATTTACCCAATAAAGAATTCAAAATAGCTCTTTAAAGGAACTTAATTAGCTACAAGAAAATACAGTAATACAATTTCACAAATTGGAGAAACAATACATGAACAAAAGAAGAAGTTTAGTAGTATATATCATACAAAAGAACCAAACAGAAATTCTGGAGCTGAAGAGGTCAATGAATGACATGACAAAATGCAATAGAGAGCAACAACAGCAGACTTGATCAAGCAGAGGAAAGAATTAGTCAGATTGAACACAGGAGCTTAGAATTATCTAGTCAGCAGAGCAAAGAAAAACATTAAAAAAGACTGCAAGATCTCTAAGATACCATTAAAAGAACCAATTTGTGAATCATTTGAATTCCAAAAGGAGCAGAGAAAAAGGGGACAGAAAGCTTATTTAAAGAAAGAATGGCTGAGCACTTCTGAAATCTGATGAAAGATTTGTATATCCAAGTTCATAAAGTTTATAGGTCACCAAGTAAACCAACATAAAGAAGTCCTCTCCAAGTCACATTACAATAAAAGTGTCAAAATAAAAAACAAAGAGAGAATCTTAAAAGCACAATGAAATAAAAGAGAGAGAGAGAGAGAGAGAGAGAGAGAGAGAGAGAGAGAGGGCCCAACCAGTGTGACTCAGTGGCTGAGCATTGACCCATGAATCAGGAGGTCACTGTTCAATTCCCCATCAGGTCATATGCCCAGATTTAGGGCTTGATTCTCAGTTGGGGATGTGCAGAAGGTGGCTGATTGATGATTCTCTATCATCATTAATGTTTCTGTCTCTCTCTCCCTCTCCCTTTCTCTCTTAAACCAATAAAAAATATTTTTAAAAAGAGCTTGTAATTTACAAGACGATCCCATAAGATCATCAGCGGATTTCTCATTAGAAACCTTACATACTAGAAGAGAGTGGGATGATATATTAAAAGTGATGAAAGAAAAAAATGCCAACCAAGTATACTTTACCTCACAAAGCTGTCCTTCAGAAATAAAGACTTTCCCAGACAAACAAAAGCTGTGCGAATTCACTACCACTAGACTTACCTTACATGAAATGCTAGAAGGAGCTTTTCAAGCTGAAATAAGTACATCTATATATATAAAAGTCTAAGCACAGGTTCCTTGGGATGGCCTGTGGGGATCAGGCTGAAACCAGCTCTCCGACATCCTCCAAGGAGTCCTGGATTGCGAGAGGGCGCAGGCCAGGCTGAGGGACCCCACCAGTGCACGAATTCATGCACTGGGCCTCTAGTATGAAAATAAAAGACACACTGGTAAAAGTAAGTATATAGTCAAATTCAAAATACTTCAATACCATAATAAGGTGTTAACTCTAATATCTAGTGGATTCCTGAAACCACAGATAATACTAAATCCTATATATATATATTTTTTTCTATACATACATACCTATGATATATGAAACTATGATATAGTTTAACTTATAAATCAGGCACAGTAACAGATTAACAAGAATAAATAATAATAAAATAGAACAATTATAACAATGTACTGTAATAAAAGGTATGTGAATGTGGTCTCTCTTTCTCTTCCAAAATATCTGATTGTACTGTGCTCACCTTTTCACTTAGAGGAAGCACTTTATGGCTCCTCTTTGGCATATCTAAATTGCCAGCATCACTACTCTTGCATTTTAGCAGCCATTAGTAAGTAAAATAAGGATTACTTGAACAGAAGCACTGTGATACTGTGACAGTAAAGGGATGACTCATTTCCCAGGTGGGATGGTTATTTCATCACATTACTCAGAACAGCATGCAACTTAAAACTTATAAATTGTTTATTTCTGGAATTTTCCATTTAATATTTTTGAACCATGATTGACAGTGAGTTACTGAAAATGCAGAAGGTGAAACCCTGGATAAGGGAGGACTACAGCTAGAATTTTAGTGGATATCATATCAAGAAATAATTTGTCATAATAAGAAAATTGGTAATACAATTAAGTACAACGTTTACCTTACATTCCAAAAAGATTGATTATGTGACCTTTTCTTATGGTCTAAATCAATGGCTAGATCAAATTCTTATTTATTTACATTAGCTCAGAATTTAAATCACTTTTCTCAAAAATGTCTCTTTGTACTTGAGCCAGGTCACTACAGTAAAGACAAGAAATTTCTAAGCATATTACTTCACTCTTTACTTAATTACCTCTAGTATTTTCTCACTAGTTATGAAATAAACTCCACACTCCATGGTTTTCTGTTTAGCTGCACAGAAATTTTAGTCTTGCCCAGCCAGTGTGGGTCAGTGGTTGAGCAACAACCTATGAACCAAAAGGCACATGCCTGGATTGCAGGCTAAGTCACCAATGTGGGGTGTGAAGGAGGCAGCCGATCAATGATTCCTTCTCATCAATGATGTTTCCATCCCTCTCTCCCTGTCCCTTCCTCTCTGAAATCAATAAAATATTTATATATATTTAAAAGAAATGTTAGTCTTTGGTGCTGCACAGACAAGAAGATTCAAGAACGGCGTTTTGAAATGGCTGGTGGACATAATTAGGAAAGAGAGGTTGGAAGCGCACTGCAGTGGGGAGAGCAACCTAATGAAAGATTCATAAGCAGAATTATCTTTCAGTGGAGTGCAAAACATGGGGTAGAACACACAAGAAAGTGAGTTGGAGGGGGTTAAATTCTAGAGGGCCTTTAGGACTTTTTATTAAGAATTTAAATTGGATTGAATTGATAATTTGGAGACCATTGTATATCATTTTCCTCTGAAAAGGAAAATGTGATAAGTCCTTTTTAGGAATATGATTCCTACTATAACGTGCAGGTTAGGTTGGCACTGAAACTGTACTATCTTTTTAAGGCTTCCAATTTAGTAAAGTAAATCGGAAACACAGAAACATTTGTAGTTGATTTAATTGCATATCTTTATTTCTTTTGAATGATTCTGCAGTTCTGATAAAAATGAGAAACCTCATTTATATGGTCTCAGTGAGAGAACACACAGAATATGAAAGTGAAAAATCAAAATAATGTGTTTCTGGACCCAGGCCTTTGTGTCTTTTTTAAAAAACTTTTTTTGAAGCTTAAAAATAAAAATAAAGTTCGATTTTTCACTCTTGGTGTGTGTGTGTGTGTGTGTGTGTGTTACTAGATTTTGAGGATAATTACAGGGGCAAGAAAATTTTTAATTTTTTGGCTTTAGTTAACCTAGATATGGGTTAAAAGTAAGATAAAGTGCATTTGAAGCTCTCATTGTGGTATTATTCTAGATGACAACTTGCCTTTTTATAATGTTCTCAAAGGCTTGATATAATGATGAAAATAATTTCTGAATGGAAAGAAAATCGCAATACTCCTTGGGCTTAACAACATCAAGAGTCTTCTTCGATTAAAGACATCTAGTATTTACCAGGAAGAAGACCCAGAAGCAGAGTTTTGTGATTCCTTGTGAAACACTAAGTTAATTTCTGAATTCTAAGGTTTTCTTTTTTCAGCTTTAGACAGAGTAAATAAGTAACTTACATAGATTATCTTGCTCTTCTAAAACTATTAAAAGATTCCATTTTTACCTTTAGAGAATAAAATAGAAAAATAATCTCTGGCCTTCAAATAAGGAAATCTGAATACATTCAAAATTCATTATTAACTCTCCTTTCCCTCATCAGTAAACTAGGGGAAGTTAGTGTCCACTTTATAATATTGCTCTGAAGAGCATAATGGGAAAAACTATGCAGAGTACCTATCACAGCATATGATACAAAGTAAGTGCTAAATAAAAATGTTAGTTACCTCTTGCCAGCATTGTTGCCACAACTTCTGTGTCAGTCAGTGTTCATTCAGAGAAGAAAAGCCACTCTAAGCTTCATAGAATAAGGGGTTTATTACATGGGTTAGACCTTACACAAATGTAGAAACTACTCAAGAAGTCTAGGCCAGACTGTGTGGCCTTTGCGCCTGGTTTTGTGCCTAAAGTCACTCCAGGCGAGCTGGCCAGGCAGTTTTAGAGAGCTGGATGAGAAACGGAGGACAAAGTAGAACTTACAATGATGAATGGAACCCATGAGAACAAACTGGGTTTCACGAGGACAACTGGAACCTCAATGGTGTGAGGGACCTGCTGGAGAAGTTGGTATTCTTTGCCCAGGATTTTCACATACACTTGGCCCAGGACACTAAGAAGAGATGTCGTGAGAGCTGGAGAAGCTGTGGACCCTGGTGGTATCCCACACCAACAAGGTAAACTAGGATATTAGTGATTCGTGTGAGCTGTCACGTTGCCTGGTACCCTACACTGAACTTTAGAACACAAAAGAGGCAGCTTCTAAAATTTTTCCACCATGTAAATTTTGAGCAAATGTCTCTTGTGGCTAACATTACCTTGGAACTACAAGTTCCAAGGGGATTATAAGATTTTCCTTTTCTGGACATTTCATATAAAAGAAATCATACAATATGTGATCTTTTGCATCTGGCTTTTTAAAAGCAGCATAATGTTTACCAGGATCATCCATGCTATAATATACTATCTATCTATATCTATCTATCTATCTATCTATCTATCTATCTAT
>NW_006300036.1:3753383-3763157 GCF_000327345.1 Myotis davidii | reverse complement strand
ATATATATATATATATATAATAGTTCTTTCCTATAGCTTTGCTTTTCTATCACAGTACACATTTGGTATTATGAGTTATTATGAGTTGCTCTGGGTGATCTCCTGAAGTCCAGATATATTCTTGCTTACCCAATTGTATAGTAATAACACAATGTCCCCTTGATAGACTCAGTCACCCCAGTAATACATTAATTCTCTTTGTTGATTCACTTGTATAACAAACCATGAGCAGGCAGATAGTAATCTTAACTTCTAGTTATATGGGATTATTGCTGTGTCTACTGATGGAAATATGCCACCCTTGGGAACTAAACTCTAGGGCAGCAGAACCCAAAGTCATGGACAAAGGAAGCAATAATTTTTATGGAGGATCACAAAGGGAAGTGCCTGGGTAAAAAGGGAACATATGCAACCCTATATACACTTGTCAAAATATCCTCCATATTTGAAGCCACTAGAAAAAGTTAACTAAAGCTCTGCAATTAAAAACACATGACTGCCGAAACCGGTTTGGCTCAGTGGATAGAGCGTCGGCCTGCAGACTGAGGGGTCCCAGGTTCGATTCCGGTCAAGGGCATGTACCTGGGTTGCGGGCACATCCCCAGTGGGGGATGTGCAGGAGGCAGCTGATCGATGTTTCTCTCTCATCGATGTTTCTAACTCTCTATCTCTCTCCCTTCATTAAAAAAAAAACACACATGACTATATATGTTGCCAGGTTGCTTAGTCTGTTTGCATGTCATTGTCAACCCTCATCAATCCGCCTGGTGGGGGTGTGATGGCCACTTGGGTCCAGGAACACTGAACTGATTGGAAATGACTGTTCCCTTTGCACGATAACATAGAGTCATAAAGTAAGCAAAAATACTGCCCTAACTGGTTTGGCTCAGCGGATAGAGTGTTGGACTGCGGACTCAAGGGTCCCAGGTTCGATTCCGGTCAAGGGCTTGTACCTTGGTTGTGGGCACATCCCCAGTGGGGAGTGTGCAGGAGGCAGCTGATCGATGTTTCTAACTCTCTATCCCTCTCCCTTCCTTTCTGTAAAAAATCAGTAAAATATATATTTAAAAAAATTTAAATTGTTGTGTTATTTCTCATGATTTTTGCATTTTCATTTTTTTAAATATTACATTAAAATATGATTTCTTGAGTACTAAGAAACTGCATTAAATTTTGCACCCTAGATGAGTGCTTCACTCATCTCATCCTAATCCTGGCCCTGATTGGAAGTAATATTGGGAGCAAACATCCCTGTTGAAACAGTTAATTCCAAGCCTATAAATTCTTAAAAATGAGAGAGAGCGTCATGTATTGGTCACTGATTTAGAACATGCATTGTATCTGTAGAACATTGGCCCAGCATTGCAAGATGTCATCTAGCAGATGCTTTCAAGTGAGCCTTCAAAAGGCTATTCCACCCTTCTATTCAGCCAGCTACTTCAGGATGATGCAGTACAGGGAAGCCCAGTGAATTCCATACAGCTGATTCCACACTTTCATTGGCTATAAAATGAACTCCTTAGTGAGAAGCAATGTAGTGTGGAATATGAAGATGGTGAATAATGCATTCTTTGAGTTCATAGATGGTGGCCTTGGCAGAAGCATGTAGGCAGAGGAGGCAAATCTACATCCAGAGGATGTGTCCATTACAGTGAAAATAAAGTACCCTGTCTTCTACAATATAAATAGGCAATATAATCAACTAGGAGGTGCTCTGATCCCCCTGAAGAATGGTCTCATATGGGGGCTCAGTGTTAGTCTCTGCTGTTTGTAAGTTCCTTAGCCAGATCAGCCTTGGTGAATTAGAAGTCTGTATGAAAGAGGTTGTCTGATGTCCTATGAATTGGTCATCATGTCCACGTGATTAGTAAAAGCTTTTCTGCTAAGCTTGTTCTTTGATGAGGACTTCCCTGGGATGTAAATATCTTCACTTTCAGAGATACCACTCTTCTCCAGATCATCTTGTCACCAGTTTTCAAATTATGTTCCTATCAGTTCTATGACCATCCAGTCAATTCATTAGCCACTGTCCATGATTTGTGCTGCTAGTATTCCAGGAAAAATGGACAAGCCACTAGAAGAAGTTAACTGAAGGTATACTGGGTAAAGTTCTGTGCACTGGAAGGCGCCTTCTTCAAGGCCACCTCAGAGTGGGACGACAGTGTGACAGTAGTCCACTATTACCTACTTTTGTGTAATATCAGTATGTCATGCAGAACTATATGTAAATAAAACTCGTTTCCTCCTAAGTCAATAGACTATGGAACACCCTGTAAGAGGAAGGAGAAACTGCAGCAGCAATAAGAGCCATGGATATATGGGTTACTTGCTCATGCAACTTACTTATACATTAAAGTCCTTCTCAAGGTCAGTCTCATATATCACTTCTATTTTATATTGCAGAGGCAATTCAGTTCCTGCATAACATACAGTGCTATTGTGTGTGCCCAACATTATGACTTGGTGGGTTAGACAACACTCAGTTCATGATGGCCAGCTGAGGTTGCATGTTACTATAAGGTTTCTGGTAAGTCAGCATTCCACCTCTACTAGGGCTTAGTAACAAACCAGATGTGGTTTCTTGGAGGAAGTATACTTATAAGCAGAGAATGGCAAGAGATTCGTTCCACATCTTAAATGTCATTTATAGATACCTGTCAAAACTCTAGTCAGCATCCCTGCCTGCTGCATACACTTTAAGCACCATCCCATCTGCTGGGCCATATAATCCAAATGTCAGAGCAGTTTGCATGGCAGCCTGACCCATTCCAGAGCCTCTAATTCCTCTGCACCCCACTCAAAATTGGCAACTTTCCAATTACACACGACATAGGTCAGAATAGCATACGAAAATGAGTATATGTATTACCTTCAAAATTCAAAGAGGCACATTCATTGTAATGCTTTATTTCTTAGTAGTGAGGGGGCCTGATACAACTCATTCTTTATCTTAGAAGGAATAGCTTAATATGCCCCAGAACATTGGAACCTTAGAAATTCACTGAACTTTCAGGTCTTTGATTTTTTTATGAATTTATATTCTATCATCAGACATTCCTTCATCTTACTAAAATGTCTACAGGAATGCTGCCATGATGCCATCAGTGAACTGGACCATAGTAATGCCCTATGCAATGCAGAGGCAATTCAGTTTCTGGGGGCCAAATGTGGATCTGAGCTGAAGAGTAGGAGAATGAAGAGATATTGTTGGCCCTAGTAGCTGAAAAGACACTGTTTCTGATAGTTTTGCTGATAGGTTTAGAGAATAAAAGCCTATGCTGGATCAACAACCTGCATACAAAGTATGAGATATGTTGATTTGTATGAGCAACAAAATTAAAATAAAGTTGACACCTGATTCAATTTAGAATACTGCACTGCCATTCTCTAAGGTACATCTGTTTTCAGCAGTTTTAATTTTCAGTTCAATGGAATCCTTGTCATGTCTCCTGGTGGAAGCATTTCTCCCTTTGGAATTAAGACCTCTAGGCCAGTAGAACTTAAGGACATGGGAACAGGAAGAAAAATTGTACTAAGGTAATAGTGAGTGGTGCCACTCCCATTCCCAGCCTTTGATTTATGGATGTGTAAATTTTAGCTGTAGGAGAAACAGTACCATATATTGGGTGCTAATTCAGACAATATGCATGCAGCCTTGCAGAGAACCTTGCCCCAGCCCTATAAGCTATTGCCACCGAGCTGGTGCCATAACTGAATTTTCCAAAGGCCAATCCACTGTTCTGTCAAACCAGTGGCTTCAGAGGTGGGATCATGATAGCACCAGTGAATTCCATGAGCATGGACTCATTGCTGCACTTCTTTGGCTGTGACATGAGTTCCTAGATCAGAAACAACACTATGTAGAGTACCATGCTGATGGATAAGGTGTTGCATAAGTCCACAGATGGTAATTTTGGCAACTCAGCAGCATTGAGGGCAAGGAAGGAGTTTAGCCAGAGTGTACGTGTCTATTCCAGTAAGAACAAAATGCTGTCCTTTCCATGATGGAAGTGGTCCAATGGAATCAACCTGCCACCAGGCTGCTAGCTGACTGATCGCCCTGGGGAATGGTGCCATATTGGGAGCTAAGTGTTAGTCTCTGCTGCTGATAGATCCAGCAGTTTTTGTATCTAGGTGAGCCTTAGTGAGTGGAAGTCTGGGTTGCTAAGTCCATGCATAACCATCATCCCTGCTTCTACAGAGCATCTAGAACAGTGGTTCTCAACCTTCTTAATGCCACGACCCTTTAATACAGTAACTCATGTTGTGGTGACCCCCAACCATAAAATTATTTTCGTTGCTACTTCATAAATGTAATTTTGCCACTGTTACGAATTATAATGTAAATATCTGATCTGCAGGAATATTTTCAGGGGTCGCGACCCACAGGTTGAGAACCTCTGATTCAGCCAAACCACTGGCCAGAGCCCATGAGTTGGTATGTAATTCCATGTCTGGTCATTTCTCCTAAGCAAAGTGAACAACCAAGTGCACTGCCCAAAGTTCTGCTCACTGGGAGGATTTTCCTTCACCACTGTCCTTCCTCTCTGAAATCAATAAAAAGGTATTTAAAAAAATATCCCAGTGATTACATCCTAGGGCTGGAGAATTGATAAACCCCTGAAGTAGGACAGTGAAAGTGTACTGCTAGTCTTGACAGCTGAAAGCAAACAGCTCCTGGTGGGCCTTATTGACAGGGATGGAGAAAAAGGCATTTTCCTGATCAATAGCTGCATGTCAGGTACCAGGGGATGTGTTAATTTGCTTACACATCTATTACAGTGGCTGTAATTGGAATCATCACCTGGTTAAGTTTATAATAATCCACTGTCATTCTCCAAGATCCAGGTGTTTCTTCACAGGCCAAATAGGCAAGTTGAATAGGAGTGTGGCGGGAATTACCACCCCTGCATCATTTAACTCCTTCATATTTGCAATAATCTCTGTAATCCCTCCAAGAATAGGATACTATTGCATTTGGTTTACTATTCTAGACAGAAGAAATTTTAGTAGCTTCTAATTGATCTTCCCTATCATAATAGCCCTCATTTCACAGCTCAGGAAACCAAAGTGTTATAATTCTTGACGTGGCAAGATTTAGCGTTTTTCTCTGTTGAGCATAAATGGAGCAGTGTGGTCATAAGCAAGTTAAGTTCAGTTACAAAGAAAAAAAGGTGGTTATACTGCTGCTTGTCTGTATTATGACTATAAATTTCACACTGCTATACATGGAAACCTCTGGCATGTATTAAGCATTCTATAAATGTTTAAAATTATTAACTCCCTCTGTAAATTTCCATGGTTCTCTACCCAGAAGTCTTCTTTCAAAATTCTAGGTTTTTCCCCCTCTCTTTTCTCCTAGTGGTCTCTCCTAATTCAGGAGTTCTTCAGTGGTGCTATAGTTTCTGATACTGGTTACTTGCCTTATAAAACACACTTTTGGCCCTTGCTGCTACCATTTACCTATTACCTAGATATATTAGTCTGCTCAGGTTGCCATAACAAAACACCAGAAACTGGGTGGATTAAACAACAGAAATGCATTTTCTCACAGTCTGCAGGCTAGAAGCCCAAGATCAAGATTCCTGCCAATTTGGTTTCTGGTGGAGACCCTCTTTGTGGCATATAGTAAGCACATATGCACTTGGCTATAATGTATAGTTGTAAAATGCAGGGAATAAAAATTTAAATTTAACACTATCCTTATGAGGATATTTATAGACATAATAACTGAACAACTATGATGAATTGTGGTTAGTGATTTATTAGAAGTATCTAAAAAGGGAGAAGTAAATGTGTAGGGACACTGGGGGATGCTATAAAACTACATGATTTTTCTTAGCTAGAATTGAGGAAGGAGGGTACTGCTCTAAGTGGAACACATTGATGAAGATTATTTAGACAGAGAAGTGCTGAGAGTTAGCTAACACCACTGAAGTGGTTATTTGATGTAATGCAAAAATTCTCATCTATACCCAGTATCACACTCTTATTTATATATTAGAGGCCTGATATAAATACAGACCCCGGGTGGGGTCTGGTCGGCCTGCCCCTATCGGGGCCAGGCTGGATGGGGAGAGAGGCCACAGGAGGTTGGCTGGCCAGTCCAACCCCTGATCGGGCCAATTGCCTGGCTGCAGTGTGTGTCATAGCGACCAGTTTTTCCAGTCATTCTGATCGTTCCCATCACTTGGCTTTTATGTATACTAGTATAGATACAACTCAGGTTGTTTATTTTGTTTATTTCTATTTTCTTTTTTTACACATAAATTTTACTTAACACAAACAAGCTGGTTTCCCATAATGCTATGTAGCTGGCAAAAAATGTTTGGTTTGAATTAAGAGAAATGCAGAAACAGGGAGATGGTAGCCTCTCTCCTCTGCACCAATATCAAAAGGTACTTTGATTACTGTAGTCTGTACAAGGGATAACAAAAACTATAGTGCTTTCAGATGAGAGCAAACACTGTAGTGATGAGAAAATGCAATTAATTAAACAACAAATTAATTTTCTCAGTTTCAGAGGCTAGAAGTCTGAGATCAGGTGTCACAGGGTTGGCTACTTCTGAGGCCTCGCTCCTTGCTTTGTTGATAGCTGCCTCCCCCTGTTTCTTCACGTGGCCTTCTATGTGTGTCAGTGACGAGGCATTTAAATCACAAACTATAATCCCAAAACAAGTAGCCTAGAGAAGAGCAGACAAGGGAGAGGAAAGAGAAGCATATGGCCACAGAGTAGAACTAAAACCACTGGCTATACAAAGCTAATGAAAAATACATTCCACTAAATGTAAGGAAGAATTTTCTAGAATTTCCTGTCACCAGTGCTGTCGGTTGCCTAGAAAAGGAGTGAGCTTCTAACCGCCAGAGTTGTTCAAGCAGAAGGTTGTCATGGAAGTCATATAGAATATTCAAGTGCTATATAGGGAATCAGGCCAGTGACACTAGGATCCCTTGAGAACCTGGGACTTTTGGGAGTCAGTGTCCCACTTTGAATTTTGAAGATATGGACTAGGAGGCCATTATGGTGCATAGAAGCCAACCAAAGATGCTTCAGGGACCATGGATGAGAATGTGTCAATAGTCCACATGGTGGAGTATAGAGCAGGGAAATAGCAGAGTCCCTTTATGTCAGTCTACTTCTGCTAGATATGCTGCAGTTATGAACAATCCGAAAATCTTGGTGCCTTGCTACAACAACTGTTTCTTTTTTACTCTCATTATGTTAACTGAATCACTAAACTTCTGGATAACGTCCTCTTATCTTGGAGTTCAGGCTGAAAAAGATTATCTGTATCTAGACATTGCTGGAATTGTGGAACCACATGAAGGTTTTTAAAACTTCGGCTTACAGTTGGCATCACCATTTCCACTCCATTTCACTGGCCACAGCAAGACATTGAAAGGGCTGGAAGGAAGGCCCTGAAAGGTGGGAAATATTTTGACTATATTTAAACATACTACATCAAGTCTTGTAGTCATGGTTTGAAATGTATCAGTTCCACACAGTGAAATAAATGACATCTAGGGAGTAAGTAAAACCTTTTCATTTAGCATTTATTTTAAAAGTGCATATTCCTACACAAAGATAGAATAATCTAAAAACCTGCTACCTAGCTCACTGGAGAAAGAGAAAATGGAACTCCCAGGCACTCATAGCAGGTATATTTGTGCAAGAAAGTGGCATCACTTTCAGCAGATGTGCAAGAAAGTGGCACATCCAGCAGATGTGCAATAAAAGTGCAAGAAAAAGGCATATTCATATATATCCTGTGAAGAAACATGTAGGGATATAAATATCCACGGCTCCCTAAATATAGTTGATAAAGACTTTGTGTTTCAAAAGTAAGATTTTGGATAATTAACAAAAGAGATAAAGAATTCTCTGTAAGTCCATGACCAGAACTGGTTCGATTATGGGAGATATGACCCTGATTCATGTGGGGACTGTGCAGCTGGGTATAGAGGAACTGGTTTTGGAACTGGACCAGAGCAAAAGAGGTCATATGAGGAAATATTTCCAAGGTTCTTTCATTTGAAACTAAGAGTATATCAAACTAATAGTCTGAACTTACTTTGAAGGCTATGGAGAGCTAATGAAGACTTTTAAGCAAGGAAGAGACAGGGCTATACTAGTACTTGTGTAATTAAAACAAAATCACTCAGGTAATAGCATGGATGGATTGGAAATGGGACAAAATTTGAGGCAAGACTTTCAGAATTAGAGAATGTTGGCTAGAAGTGAAAGGCCCTGAAACTAGGCCAGGAGCAGTAGTAACAGAGAGCTAAGAACAAATGGAAAACTGTTATAGAGATAAGAAGAATAGGACTTGGTGACTGATTGGATGAGAAGTCTGAATGAGGACTCCAAAGATTGCCAAATTTTGAGCTTGGTGCAGCTGGGCTAGTATTATGAAATAGTTTAGAAATGCGGATTTAAGGACTAGTTGCTACATTCTAGATTTGTGACCTTGAACAAGTTATTTTATCTTGAGCTTCCATTTCTTTGTGCATAAAATTGAGCTGATAATTATACTCCCATAAGAACTACTGTGAGAAGTTACACACTGTTACCTGTGCCAACTTCAAAGACCCTCTAAGGCACTTTAGAGACTTGGGGACACATTCAGACAGATCAGTCTGCCATCGAGACTGCTGTTTTATTAATATTGTGTTGCAGGAATGAACAAGCCACATGGAAAGCAGAGCATGAATATCTCCAGTCTTGCTCCTAAATGGATTACTTAAAAATGCTTATTAGACGAGAAAGTTAAAAACCTTTTCTTTCATCTCACCACTGTGTCAATTCAGGTTTACTTCACCTATGTTAGTCTTGGATGACTTTTCTTCTCCCCCTCCTTATTAGATGTCTTTGAACATGAGCTTTCACCCAACACAGGCTTAGTACATGAATTACTCAGAATTAGTATAAATCTTACACATCAATTAGGGAGGAATGGTAACACATTTTTGGATTAAGTGATTTGCTTAATTAGAAAAAAAATTGCATGGAAAGTAGGCAGTCAAATGTTTAAATTTTGCATCAACTATAATGGTAAACCCCAAAACATTAGTGGGAAATCAAGCATTGATATCAGTCTACCGGCTATCCCCAGGGATCCCGCAATTAGTGATGTAGTTCTGAGTTGCACCAGAAATTTCTTCCTTTGCAGGCTAGCAAGCAATCTGTAGTTTTTCTGAGATATCCAAGATGGGGCTTCGTAAACCTTACCTGGGCTCTTGCTTCTGTCCTTCCCCACCAGGTAGGAGGTGGGAAGGAACAAGGAGCAAGAGCTTTCTTGGGGAGTTCCAACATATATCCCAGAGCCCAGGATGGTGATTTTGGACCAGCCACCCCACACTTGTCTCGGGATGATGTGGACTTGATTGACATACTTTGAGTGCAATTATAAACCTACTAGAGGCTTGATGCATGAAGATTTGTGCAAGAATAGGCCTTCCTTCCCCTGGCTGCCAGCACCACCTTCTCTCCGGCCTGGAGCCACCTTTCTGCCTTTGCTCCGGCCTGGAGTTGCCTTCCCCCTTCGCACACTGCCCAGAGGCCCAGAGCGGCCAGGGCAGGGCGGAATGCCTGCGTCATCATCATGGCGATGACACAAGCATCCCAGCCACCACCATCTTTGTTGCATCAATTTGTATATTCCCTCCTTATTGGCTGTGGGCGCCGCCATCTTTGTCGCAAAGTGATGGTCAATTTGCATATTCCATCTTTATTAGATAGGATGGTAAGTCATAACATGCTTCATTTCAGACAGT
>NW_006300036.1:3752899-3753292 GCF_000327345.1 Myotis davidii | reverse complement strand
CTCAGCTACAACTAGGTAAGAGAAGGTTGTATTTCACCCAAGTCAACCAACAGTGTACTCTCCCAGCTGCTCCCACACTTCTGCAGGCAGACATTCTGGTTTGTAAGATAATGAGGTGTCTGCAGCTGAATTTCCATCCTTTTTCATAAGACTTCTAGTCTCCTTGCTGCTTATTCTTCATTACTCTGAATCAGGCTCAGTTGCCTAAACTTCTGTGTTTCTATAAACCTTGGCTTATATAGTATAATAGGATATGATAGGATGGAATATTATAGGAAAGGATAATAATATTCATACAGCAGAAGATGATTATGTTTGGGAGGAGCTATGATCCTTCCCAGAATTACTGTCTTAACATTTGAAATGACAAACTGATCCACACCACCTAGTCCA
>NW_006300036.1:3750405-3752090 GCF_000327345.1 Myotis davidii | reverse complement strand
TGTGGAAGGAAGGCACAAGCCACATGGAAAGCAGAGCATGAATATCTCCAGTCTTGCTCCTAAATGGATTACTTAAAAATGCTTATTAGACGAGAAAGTTAAAAACCTTTTCTTTCATCTCACCACTGTGTCAATTCAGGTTTACTTCACCTATGTTAGTCTTGGATGACTTTTCTTCTCCCCCTCCTTATTAGATGTCTTTGAACATGAGCTTTCACCCAACACAGGCTTAGTACATGAATTACTCAGAATTAGTATAAATCTTACACATCAATTAGGGAGGAATGGTAACACATTTTTGGATTAAGTGATTTGCTTAATTAGAAAAAAAATTGCATGGAAAGTAGGCAGTCAAATGTTTAAATTTTGCATCAACTATAATGGTAAACCCCAATACATTAGTGGGGAATCAAGCATTGATATCAGTCTACCGGCTATCCCCAGGGATCCCGCAATTAGTGATGTAGTTCTGAGTTGCACCAGAAATTTCTTCCTTTGCAGGCTAGCAAGCAATCTGTAGTTTTTCTGAGATATCCAAGATGGGGCTTCATCAACCTTACCTGGGCTCTTGCTCCTGTCCTTCCCCACCAGGTAGGAGGTGGGAAGGAACAAGGAGCAAGAGCTTTCTTGGGGAGTTCCAACATATATCCCAGAGCCCAGGATGGTGATTTTGGACCAGCCACCCCCCACTTGTCTCGGGATGATGTGGACTTGATTGACATACTTTGAGTGCAATTATAAACCTACTAGAGGCTTGATGCATGAAGATTCGTGCAAGAATAGGCCTTCCTTCCCCTGGCTGCCAGCACCACCTTCTCTCCGGCCTGGAGCCACCTTTCTGCCTTTGCTCCGGCCTGGAGTTGCCTTCCCCCTTCGCACACTGCCCAGAGGCCCAGAGCGGCCAGGGCAGGGCGGAATGCCTGCGTCATCATCATGGCGATGACACAAGCATCCCAGCCACCACCATCTTTGTTGCATCAATTTGTATATTCCCTCCTTATTGGCTGTGGGCGCCGCCATCTTTGTCGCAAAGTGATGGTCAATTTGCATATTCCATCTTTATTAGATAGGATGGTAAGTCATAACATGCTTCATTTCAGACAGTGATCAAAAGAATATGAGTTAGTAAAACAGAACAAACTTAAGAAGGGTTGACAAAAACAATCCCATAAGGGCAAGAGAAAGCTCCTTTGGCTCAGCTACAACTAGGTAAGAGAAGGTTGTATTTCACCCAAGTCAACCAACAGTGTACTCTCCCAGCTGCTCCCACACTTCTGCAGGCAGACATTCTGGTTTGTAAGATAATGAGGTGTCTGCAGCTGAATTTCCATCCTTTTTCATAAGACTTCTAGTCTCCTTGCTGCTTATTCTTTATTACTCTGAATCAGGCTCAGTTGCCTAAACAAGGTTTCTATAAACCTTGGCTTATATAGCATAATAGGATATGATAGGATGGAATATTATAGGAAAAGATAATAATATTCATACAGCAGAAGATGATTATGTTTGGGAGGAGCTATGATCCTTCCCAGAATTACTGTCTTAACATTTGAAATGACAAACTGATCCACACCACCTAGTCCAGAATCTATACTAATTAGGAATTGACAATAGTTAACATTTTTTATTGGGGGTGACAATGGTTAATCAAATTATATAGGTTTCATGTATATGATTCTATAATA
>NW_006300036.1:3746616-3750309 GCF_000327345.1 Myotis davidii | reverse complement strand
ATGTTGATTTTTTTGTTTGTTAGGTTATTTATTCATTTAAGTGAAATCATGTTATTTATCTTTCTTGACTGGCTTATTTCACTTATTAAAATACTATCTAGGTCCATCCATGCTATCCCAAAAGGTAAGATTTCCTTCTCTTTTACCTCCAAGTAATAATCCATTGTGTAAATATACCACATCTTTTTTATCCTCTCATTTATTGATGGGCATTTGGGCTGCTTCCAAATCTTGGCTATTGTAAATAACACTGCAATAAACATAGAGGTGCATATATTCTTTTGAATTAGTGTTTTGGAGTTCCCCAGATATATTACCAGAAGTGGAATCACTAGGTCATAAGGCATTTCTATTTTTAATTTTTTGAGGTAACTCCATGCTGTTTTCCACAGTGATTGCACCAATCTGCATTCCCACCAGCAGAGAACAGGGGTTCCCTTTTCTCCACATCACTGCCAGCACTTGTTTGTTGATTTATTGATGATAGCCATTCTTTCAGTATATCTTCTTTTGCAGAGATGTTTATTCAGGTCCTTTGCCCATTTATTTTTATTGGATTGTTCGTTTGTTTTTGGTGTTGAGGTGTATAAGTTCTTTATACATTTTAGATATTAACCCCTTATCAGATGTGTCATTGGTGAATATATTCTCCAATAGAGTGAATTGTCTTTTAATTTTGCTGATGGTTTCCTCTGCCGTGCAAAATCTTTTTAGTTTGATGTCGTCCCTTTTGTTTATTTTTTCTTTTGCCTGAGGAGATATCCCTGAAATAATATTGCTATGAGAAACGTCTATTTTATTGCCGATGTTTTCTTCTAGGACTTTTTGGTTTCAAGTGTAACATTTTTAAGACGTTAATCCATTTTGAATTTATTCTTGTGTATGGTGCAAGAAGGTGGTCTAGTTTTAGTATTTTGCACATACCTGTCTAATTTCTCCTATACCACTTATCGGATAGACTATCTTTACCGCATTGTATGTTCTTGCCTCCTTCGTCAAATATTAATTGAACACAAAGGCATGGGCTTATTTCTGTGCTCTCTATTCTGTTCCATTGGTCTATAGCTTTGTTTTTATGCCAGCACCATGCTGTTTTGACGATAGTTACCAATTCTACACATCACTCTCTTCATTATCATAAAATAAGTAGGTAATTGTAATATAAATTTTCTTAGTGTTTTGAGGATTACCTTGGTAGCATTCTCCCCATGGAAAATCTCAATAACTTGTCAGAGAACTCTTTAAATTAAAATAATAACAAATAGAAATTTTTAATAAAGAGTGTTAATAAAAGAAAAAGTAATGTGGTGATGAATTTATTCTTTATTCTGCTCTGTTTGAACAATAGCATCCCCTCCTTACGTACTTTCAGCCAATCTCTTTCTGAAATGCTAAATGATATTGACATTGCTATTAGTTTTAATATTGCTATTTTTGATCTGTCAAGTTATAAAGTTTGCAACCAAAATCACTTCTAAAACAGTGGAATTTGATGATTCTGATGCTTGGCATGTCATTTCACACATCAGAGCATGCATGGCACAGCAAGAACACTCAGAGAAATCCACCATCTGTTGGAGACGCACCACATGGCTTCGGTGAACCTGAAATGAAAGAGACAGACAAAGGCCCTGAAGGGACCATGAGTGTGACCCTCAGACACAGCAGTCAGCTCTTCTGGGGACTTAGAGCATCTTCTCTCATGATCTTAGGGCAAAGCACTCCAGTGAATGATCCAGAACAAGCACATGGAAAAAAGAATTGCCTGTAAATCCTGTCAGAAGAAACCCACGTACAAAAAATAAATATTCAGACTTCCTGTCATCTCATCTCGTCTCATCTCATCTCATCTCATCTCATCTCATCTCATCTCATCTCATCTCATCATCTCATCTCATCTCATCTCATCTCATCTCATCTCATCTCACAAGAGGTGAACAAAGGGTAAATCTCACTATATCCCTTTTCCGGAAGAATAAACCATTAATTTCCCCATTAATGACTTCAATAAAAGGATGTTAAAGGAGGATTGAATAAGACTCAACTTGCATTAATTTGAGAGAGACACAGGAGGGGTAAAGATTAATTGTTCAGAATTAGAAAAGGAACTTGGAACCTTCAGAACTGGAGCAAGATCTGAATCATTTCAAGACCTAAATTATGCCCTCAAGCAGGTCAAACTCACAGCCAGCTGGCTGCATGCTTCATTTGGCTCAGTGGATAGAGTTTGGCCCATGGGCTGAAGGGTTCTAGGTTTAATTCTGGTCAAGGGTACATATCTCGATTGAATTAGTCAGAATGAGTAGGAACTTCTTTATTTTTATTATTAAAAAATATGTTTTTATTGATTTCAGCGAAAGGAAGGGAGAGGGAGAGCAAGAGATAGAAACATCAATGATGAGAGAGAATCATCAATCGGCTGCTTCCTGTATGCCCCCTACTGGGGATCAAACTTGCAACCCAGGCATGTGCCCTGACCAGGAATCGAATTGTGACCTCCTGGTGCATAGATCAATGTTCAACCACTGAGCCACACTGGCTGGGCTGAGTAGGGACTTCTCTGTTTCTTTCATATCCACAATCAATCCATAAGCAAATCCTTCTGGACAGCCCTGTGCAGCTTTTGCCACTCATTTTTGTTGTTGTTGTTGTTGCAAGTTTGGGAGCTTGAAGGTTGCTTAAATGTTAAATAGTTAAATGCTGTTTCAGTCAGAGTTCATAGTCTTTTTGACAATATAATTCCTCACTAATATAGATGGGGCTCTTAATCTATTTCTCTGCTGAACAGGTTTTACATGTTCTCCATCTTTTACATTTGATCTTTCAATATGTTATTATAATTATTTTAAAGATTGTGTCTGATAGTTGCATCATCTGGGTAATCTCTGACTCTATTTCTGTTGATTGTTTTGTCTTCTCTCAGTAGGTTTTTTTTTTTCTTGCTTTTTAGTCTTATAATTTTTTATTGACTGCTGGTCATCATATGTAGAACAGCAGAGACTAAGATACATTGTATTTATCCCTGGAGATGGGAACACCCCTTCTTCTGTCTGACCGTTAGTGTGGAGCTGAGTCGATATAATCTGGAGGTGAGCCGGGTTTGGGTTTGTTTCGGCTTTTGATGCCTTCGGTGCACCACAGGCTTCAAATGTTTTAGAAGTTGGACTACTCCTCCTTGTGCTTGGGATGAAGGCTTCTCTCCTTGTTTCTGCTCCCCCCTCAGCTTTCAGTTTCTGCCCATAATCTTGCCCCTCCCCCACAGTAGAATGCTGGTGTAGGGGAATTCCCTGCTGTCCTATTCCAGCCTCATTCTTTGGCAGCCCTCTACAGCTGATCCTTGGAGGAGAAGCTTGTCTACATACCCTGCCAGTGGCAACCAAACTCTCTCTTGTATCTGGGGTTGGCAGCAGAACGATAATTGGTAAGATTCAAGAACTAATACGGTTTTTTCCTCTCCTCCAGAAAGTCCTCCTCCTTCCTCAGTAAATGCGATGTCTTTGCCTGTACCCTGTATGCAAGAGGGTTTGGTGCCCTTTCTCACAGAGTTAAGGCTTTTGCTTCATAGGAGAGAAGAAAACAGGGAACAAGGACTACTTAACTATCTTGTTAAGGTGCCTTGACTGGCAGGAATGAATTCCAGCTGTCCTAGGTTCTCAAGATTCAAAGTCTTGGGGGAATTTCTTTTCCTTTTTT
>NW_006300036.1:3740677-3746567 GCF_000327345.1 Myotis davidii | reverse complement strand
GCTAGAGAGAGAGGGGGGGAGGGGGGGGGGGGAGAGAGAGAGAGAGAGAGAGAGAGAGAGAGAGAGAGAGAGAGAGAGACATCCATGTGAGTGAGAGAGATATATCGATTGGTTATCTCTTGCAGCGCCCCTACCAGGTCTGGGGAACCTGCAACTGAGGTACATGACTTTGACTGGGAATTGAACCCTAGAGCCCTTCTGTCTGCGGGCTGATGCTCTAATCACTGAGCAAACTGGCCAGGACATTGGGAGAATTTCTGATTGTTCAGTGCACTCTTTATGCTTATCTCTTGGTTTTTGAAAACCAAGGTGATACAAATGGAAATTTGTATAAACAGGCTATATAAGTGGAAGATAGGCATGCACCAAAATAGATGTAATATCACTGGAATAGGATAAATGTATTCTGAGCAGGCAATCTCTACTCCCCCCCCCCCCAATTTACCATACATTTTGCTGATTTACTGATTTTAATTTGTCATAATCAAGATTTCATTCAGTTGTTCGTTTGACAAATATTTATTGGTTATTTTTCATATGCAAAGGATTGCTTCTGTTGTAATTATGGGCAAATAACCACAAAAAGAATGCTTTATGAATGAAATTATTAATTTTGTGAGATATTTGACTCTTTTTGCTTTTTTCCTTGTTCTCAGTTGTATTTTTCAATATCTAGATAATAATGAGCTTGTAAAAATGCTAATCAATTTTGTTTTGGCAGTAAGTTATATAGAAGAGTAGACAGTAATTCCAGGGAACCTATTTTTACACACTGAAAATGCAAAATCATCATGTGGATTATTATATCACACTTCAAGGAAAATCAGTAGAATAGCTTTTGGAAAATAAATGTCTGTCTAGTATCAAAAACACTTAAAATCTTTGTGTAATTAGATTAATTTTAATAACTATTTTCTGTATTCTGATAGTATTATAAGATTTATTCATCTTGGCAGTGACTTAAGGCAAAAGGGCAAGATCAGAGGCAGTACAGAAATACATTTGCTAGAATTATTTATCGTGAGTCAGATTTTTATTCCTGTACTTCTAAGGAAATTACTCTTCTTGAAATCTGAACGTGGGCCAAAAGGTTTGCAAGTTTAATTTTGCATTTTTTGCTTGGCAAATGTAATGGGTTTTCCTGAGGAATTGGCCTGGAAGTAAAATTTTTACATCTGTGATACTTGGGTCCACAAATGGGATGAAATATACTAGTTTCTCTTCCTTAATGAGGAGGTGGAGTGGAGCAGTACGAATGGGAACTTACATTAATATCTCTATATATAAAAGCCTAAGGGACCATCCAAGTCCAACCATCTGACTGTCTAATAAGTATGACATGCAATGACCACCAAGGGGCAGATGCTCAATGCACAGGCGTGGAAACATGGAACAGACTGATGAATCTTAGAGGGAAGGGGGTAAGGGAGAGGTTAGGAAGAGATTAACCAAAGATCTTATTTGCATACCAGAGGCCTGGCCTGCGGGAATTTGTGTACCGGTTGGGTCCCTCAGCCTGGCCAGCGGGATCAAGCCGAAACTGGCTCTCTGACATCCCCTGAGGGGTCCCAGATTGTGACAGGGAATCTGTGCACTGGGCCTCTAGTATTATATATAATAACATATATTTTTATATATTTCCATAAGACTTTTACAAAAATGAATTATGTTCTTGGCCAAAAAGGAAACCTTAACAAATTCAAAGAAGTAGAGAGTTTACAGATTACATTCTTTCATCATAATCCAATAAAGTTAATTGGAAATTAAGAAACACATGAGATAAGTCTTGTGTGAAAGGGAAAATTACAGAAGTGTCTTAGCCCTTTGGGGCTATTATAACAAAATATCACAGATTGAGTAATTTATAAACAACAGAAATGTATTTCTCATAGATCTGGAGGCTAGAAGTCCTAGGTCAAGACACCAATATGGTCATCTCTGGTAAAGATCCTCTTCCTGGTTCACAACAGGCTCTTCTCATTGTGTCCTTGCCTGGTGGAAGGAGCTAGGGGCCTTTCTGGAGCCACTTTTATAAAGCCACTAATCCCAGTAATGCCAGTTCTACCTCACAACCCAAGCACCTCCCAAAGGCTCCACATCCTAATACCATCATCTCTAGGAGGTTAGGATTTCAACATATGAATTTGGGGAGGAGGGGTGACAAACAATCAGACCATAGCAAGGAGAAATATGGAAATACCCGGAAACATTGGAAAACCAAACATTTTATACTAAAACAATGGGGAACAGCAAAATAACTCACAGGAAAATGTGGAAGCAAAAAGGTAAAAATAAAGGAATTAAGTGTTTATCTTAATTTAAAAAAATTCAGTAAGAACAAAAACAAAACAAAAGAAACTCTGAAGGGGTAATTAATATTGATAAAAGTTGAAATTATTGCTGAAACCGGTTTGGCTCAGTGGGTGGAGTGTCGGCCTGCGGACTGAAGGGTCCCAGGTTTGATTCCGGTCAAGGGCATGTACCTGGGCTGTGGGCACATCCCCAATAGGGGGTGTGCAGGAGGCAGCTGATCGATATTTCTCTCTCATCGATGTTTCTAACTCTCTATCTCTATCCCTTCCTCTCTGTAAAAAATCAATAAAATATATATTTAAAAAAGTTGAAATTATTAAAATAGATGAAATAGCAGAAAAGAATAATAAATTCAAAGACTGATTCTTTCAAAAGACCAATAAAAATAGATAAATACCATGTGAGCCTGATTATGAAAAGAGAATGAAATAAAAATTAGATAAGATTAACATTGTAAAAGCAGGAAAAGGATTAAAAGAATTCCAAGTAAATACTAAAGATGACTCTGGAGAGTACATAAACTAATAAAACCTAGAAGAAATAAATACTTCCCTAGCAAAACATACATTATCACAAATGGCCCAGAATTAGTGAAAACTTGAATACACCAATTATTATAGAAGAGACTGGAGAAGTGATAAATGATTTCCTATTGAAAAAGCAGCAGGCAGATGGATTCACAGTTGAATTTTTAATCTAACCATTAAAGAACAGATAATTCCAATGTTATTTAAACTACTGTGGGTCTTAGAAAAAGATAGAAAGCTCTTGAGTTAATTTTATGAAACCAGAATACCTCAGATACCAAAGCCAAAGAAGAAATGCAACAACAACAATTAAAGATGCAGGCCAATTTCACCTATATCTATGAATGCCAAATGTTTACACAATGCATTAGAGGATACAACAGAGAAATGCATTGGAAGAGTAATACACTATGACAAAACAGGCTGTATTAGAGGAATGAAAGGGCAGTTCCTTTCCAGAAAGTCTATCTATATATTGATTACATTAAAAATTAAAGGGAAAACAGCCTAACCATTATCAGTGGGGGAGGGGGAAAAGACATCAGATAAAGGCCAAGCAATTCATGTCAAGGAAAACTGGAAGCAAAATAGGAACAGCAGGAAATTACTTACAAAATAAAGAAAAGAGGGTAAGGGGACATAGAAAGGGGAGGCAGGATAAACGGTGATGGAAGGAGATGATTTGGGGTGGTGAACACACAATACCATATACAGATGATGTATCAGAGAATTGTACACCTGAAACCTATATAATTTTTTTTAAACGAGTGACACTTTGCTCAGAAACATGCCCTCTAGTAAAGTCAACTTATACACAGAGATGTCTGGAGATGTCACCAGTCTATCAGGGTTTCTCACTGATCAGGTTCTCAATCTCAGCTTGGTCTCAGGTGGACCACCAAGACTTTATCCTTTTTCCTTATATCCCTGTCAACAGACAGAGAATACTAATTCCAATGCCATCTTGTCTACCTATTCCAATTCTGTTCCTTTGTTGTCTCCTTTGAAAATGAGACTACTGTACATGGAGGGATGAATCACACATTTCTGAGGCTGATGCCATTCTGGCGGAGAGTTACAGCTGCTTGGCTTCCCTGGGAATTTAGTGCTCCGCTCTTCAACAACATGGAGCCCTGGGGACTTCTGTTGCACTGGGTGCAAACATTAATAATAAAAGTTAACATAATAACAATGGCACAACATAGGGTAACAATTTAATTTACTTTTATATTTTCCAAAAAGCTTCCCTTAAGTTATTAAGGCCCCATTACTTCTCTAAATTCTGGTAAGGCATATGATATCAGGTCCATTTAAAAACTCCGGAACTGGAAGAACAACAGTGTAAAGTATAATATCTAATATGGTAATATTAGTTTAAGTGTAAAGTGCAATCTACTGTAAATGATAGTGAAAATGATTAACAAAAAGGTAATGAGGAATTCCTCCTCACCCTCATGTGACCCTACCAGTGCATGTTTCACATTGACCTTTCTAGGCTAGCTGTGAGTGAACCCCAGTCTCTTCCTTCTGATCCCTATTTCTGGCCTAAGGGTGATGTTCACCTTAGATACTTAAGGGTCCCTGTCTGCACCGTGAAACCTAGTTTCCACAAAGGGAGAATAAACATTCAAGTGCCAATCATGGGCATGAGCAGGCTTTTTGTATGTTTCCCAGAGGTTTTCTGGTGGAAAGGAACTAGCCAAACATTCCAGATGGCAATGGCTGCTCTGCCACTCAACCTGAGATGTAAACCCACAACAGCAAACGCCCTTAACCTAGATTCCCTCTATAAAAAATAGTGACAATATTATCAGTTCCACAGGAGTTTATAGAAGAATAAATAAAGGAATAAAACTGGAAATACTCTCAGTGCAGTGTTTGGCGTATAATAAGTGCTCAGTTTCTGTTAACATTATGTTAATTTACTCAAAAGAGGACAAAATCTTTATCCAGGGAAAATGGCTTTTTTTTTATGTGAAATTTTGTATAATTTGGGAGACACATAAAGAGTCTTTTTCTTTGCTCCCTTAAGTTATATATTATTTACTCAAAAGAGGACAAAATCTTTATCCAGAGAAAATGGCTTTTTTTTATGTGAAATTTTGTATGGTTTGGGAGACACATAAAGGGTCTTTTTCTTTGCTCCCTTAAGTTATATTTTATAGGTAGTTGCCAACACTGTTGTCTCTCCCTTTACCTGAGCCTCCCCCCCCCCCCCCCCCCCCATCTATAACAAAAACTATACATTTGTTTTCATCTGTATCCCGGTCTGAAATGAACACGGATAGCCTGGGGCAGGGACCACAAAAGTGCTTTCACAGAAATCCAAGGGATGACAGTGCGGGGACTTGCTCCAGTTCTGTCCAGTTCATTTCCGATAAGGACATCATTCCACCCCAATTCCCAAGACACTAATTCTGAAATGGAGAACAAAGAACCTCAAATATTTTAAAATGTATTTACCCATCTTTTATAGATCTGTATGCTACAATGGTTTCCTACATCTACATTTCTCCAAACGACTGTGGCTCAGCGTTTTCTGAGCAGTAACTCTGGGAGTCACCCCTGTCCCTGACTTCCCAGGCTCTATCTACAAAGGATGGAGCCGCGCTGGCTTTTATTTCCTAACTTTCCAGCTGCCTGGGATAGCCTTGTATTCTTTGCTCCCCGAAGTGCTGGTATAAAAGACGAGAGGAGCCCCTTCAATGACTTCAGATGCTCTGTTTTGCGGTCAGATGAGCGCCCTGAACTGGCGCCACGGGGCCCCGCGGATGCATCCCTGGCATCTCTCGGGAGGGCACCGCCCAGGGGCACCGCCCGGGCGCCCGGTTGCTAGGTCCTCTGTTTGCGGGGTTCTAGAGGAGCCCGAGCGGGACCACTGCAACCCGGGACAGGGGTGCCTTCAGTAAACAGCCCGGAAAAGCAGCTGCTCCTCTGTGGGTCCCCAGGCCCCCAAGTCCTACCGGGGCCGGGGGTGCTGCGGCTTCGCCTCGTCCTGGGTTGCTCCCCACTGTCGCCGCCCCGACACGCCCTGGGTGCCAGCTCCGCTC
>NW_006300036.1:3718218-3740484 GCF_000327345.1 Myotis davidii | reverse complement strand
AACCGGGACCGCAGAGGGACCGCCTGCCGGGGGGGAGGCGAGGACCTGGGCTGGGCTTTCCGCACCCTGGTGAGTACCTGGTGTCCCGATCCTCCCCGACCCCTTCCACGTACCCTGGACCCGGAGGTCTCGGTCCCCACCCGGGGAGGGCACTGCTCTGGGGACCCTGTCCCTCGCGGGAGCCGCAGAACAGGGCGCTGCTGCTGCGGGTGCTAATGATTCAGCACCATTGGTGCCCAGAGGTTCGGGCATAATGGGGGACGATGGGGTGGAGGTCAATTGCTGTTTCTAGGCTCCAGTTGAAAGACCGGGCGGGCAGGGTCGGGTGGGGTGAACCAGGAGGCTCCGGCTGGCTTGTTCTGAAATTCCATCCTTTCCCCACACCCTGGCACAAACCTCCGTGCGTTTGCCCTGCAGACTTCAAAGTGTGTCAGGTTAGTGTCTTTTTCACACAAGCGAGTGAAGTCTAGGGCTATTGTGAAGACCTGTTTCTCTGCTTCTTGCCCCATTGGATGTCTATTTCATGCCATCATCCACTTCATTCCCCCTTGTTTTCCCACCCACCCCCCCCCCCCCCCCGCCCCGCTAATGTGTGAGAAAGATGCTGTACCTAATATCTAAATTGTCGCTGTATCTAAGTTGTCTTGTATTCAGGGTGGTTTGATTGGTCCTGGCATCATAGGAAGAACAAATTTAAAGCAGGAAATAATACTTTCAGAGTCTATGCATATATATATATATATGATATATATTATGTATAAGATATATATATATATAGTCTCATTAAATCATCACAACAACCCAGAACCAAATGTGGAAAGTGAGGAGCAGGAAAGTTAGATTATGTGCTCAAGGTCACAGAACAGGAATTTGAATACAAATCTTTATGATTCTAAAGCCCATGTACCTTTCACTGTATTAAGAAGTTGTTTATCCAAGTGTACCTATACTGTATGGTCTATTAAACAGAATTAATTTTCATAGGAGTGATCTCAAACAATACCAACAACAACCTGTAAACGTCCTGTAGGTGGAATGATTGTTCTTTTATATGGGGTGGGGAACCTTTTTATCTGCCAAGGGCCATTTGGATATTTATAACGTCATTCTCCGGCCATACAAAATTATCAATTTAAAAGTTAGCCTGCTATATCTGGTCAAACATTTAATTAACTCACTCCTAATGCCTTGGCAGGGCCAGAAAAATGATTTCTCGGGCCTTATACGGCCTATGGGCTGGATGTTCCCCACCCCTGTTTTATATGAAAGTAAGCTATGCTTTGAACTATGTGGGGAAAACCCCTATTTTCTTGGGGAGCATATGTCATGCCGGGGTCCAACCCCAGCAGGTCCAGGGGTTCCCAAAGGTGTAGATGGAGTCGGCGAAGAAGGAATGACACAGAGACAGCGTTCAGTTGATCAGCAGCCTAGCCAGGATCTCCAGCCAAGTTCTGGTCTGGATCTCCAGAGAAGTTCTGCCGTTTATTGTCTTGTTACATCTGTTTTTATACCAGTTGATTTTAATCCTGTCAATTTCTAGTACAAAGGTTAGGGCGTTTCTTATCTCCATTCCAGGGAGTAAAGATTATGTAGTTTAAGTGTTATTGTTTGTAGTTAAAGTGATTAACTACCCGCTTGGCACTTAGTTAAGGAGTTTCATCCCCTCCCTGACTTCAGGGAAAAATTCCTACCTGGGGAAACAACCTTTCTCGGAGAGGTGACCTTGGTTAAAACACACAGCGCTAAGGGGAGCAAACATATTAAGAACAGTATGCTATATACGCCAGGTCCCTTGAAACATATGCTGTGCAGATGTTTCTTTCCTGCAGCGACTGTGTCAAGCAGCAAGGATGGACCGGCTTCCGCCAATGTCAAAAGGTAATATGTGATATATATGGTGGACACTCAAGTGTTGGAGAAATCAATCAGGAAAGTAAAAAACAACAACTGAGTATCGTTTTCCTTTTTAAACTTTAGGAAAACATTTGCAGTAAGAACAGTTATCCAGTTCTTAGGGTGTGTGACTGAATTGTTTTTGTGTGGTGTGTTACATCATTATAAGGTGACAGATAAACCCAGACTAATAATGTTCTTTGATTCATTACCGTTCTGTGATTTGGTATAACATGATAATTCCATTTTATAGACTAAGAAACTGAAATATAGAGAAGAGTCAAGATCATAAATGGTGGAATCTGAACAAGCATTGACTTTTACAAAAAAAACGTGTTGTAGCAAAATGTAGTTCTATATCGTGGAATTCATTTGTTTTTGCCCTGTCCTTCAGAGTCAACAATTATATGGACCTTGTGCGCTCCTTCTACAAAAATAATGGTGGCTAGGTTTTTCTGTGTCCCTTGCTTGGTTATTTGACTTGCTTTCATTTATGATTTATGTATTTTCTCTTAATATATGCAACTCTTGTTAATGTCTCAGGAGGCAGGTTGCTATAGCACAAATGCTCATTATCTCTAAGTGCTGGAATAGCATTTAATGGCAGTGAGGAACATAGTCATCTTAGCTCATCGTTTCTAAAGTATCGAACCATTTGTATTGGAGAATTCTTTTTTAACTTAATGGGGAATATTGACAGACTAAAGCCCACTGCCTAAATAAGGCCATAAAATGGAGTCGTGAATTTACATTTGTTGTTCACACAAGACTATAAGAGAAGTAGGGTCTTGTGATGAGTCTTAAGTTTGATTTCTAGGAGGTCATTTCTTTTAGTTCTTTACATGGATGTAAACTGTGTCCTGAACTTTGGTGTGAAACATCTTGTAGTCCAATCTGGTTAATCCGAAGAGGGACAGCAGAATTGGTATGAATGAGTAAGCAAAAATAAGTGCCACTGCTATTTCTTTTTTTAAAGGAAGGTGTATGTCCTAGTGGTGGAAGGTCAGCAGGATCCTTTAAAATGGAAGCAACACATTTTATTTATATACCATTACTGAGAGTGTGTATTTAATACCACTTGGCTTTAGAACTGCTCAACAAAATAATTAGAATTGCCTTCATACTAGAAAAAAGGTGGTCAACAGACAAGTGCTATATCTACACCTTAAGAAGAAGGAGAAATAGTAGAGGCTGGGGTCATCAGAGGTTCACAGAAGTCTCCATGGGTGGAAGTGAATTAAGTAACTGAGAGATGGGAAGGATTTTGATAGTCAAAGAAAAAGCCGGAGAAGAGGTTCAGCTGAGAAGTGCACATATACTGTTTAGACCAGTGGTTCTCAACCTTCCTAATGCCGCGACCCCCAACCATAAAATTATTTTTGTGGCTACTTCATAACTGTCATTTTGCTACTGTTATGAATCATAATGTAAATATCTGATATGCAGGATGTATTTTCATTGTTACAAATTGAACATAATTAAAGCATTGCGATTAATCACAAAAACAATATGTAATTATATAGGTGTTTTCCGATGGTCTTAGGCGACCCCTGTGAAAGGGTCGTTGGACCCCCAAAGGGATCACGACCCACAGGTTGAGAACCCCTGGTTTAGACACACTGATGAGTTATGAAGAACCTTGAATATCAGACAGTGAAATCTGCTCCTTATCTGGTCGTCATAGGGAACTAGTGTATGTTTCTAAGCAGGCCACATTTATCTTTGACTGGTCTTGCTCACATTTTCCATATTCCTTGCTCCAGGTGTCCTTCCAGAAAATGGTATATTTCCTGGAAACTGATAGTAAAAGGATTAGTTTTCAATTAAACCAAGAAAAAGTTTTTTGTGCAAGTAAAACTTTTCCAAGGAAGTTTGCCTTTTGAAAAGCTTCCCCTCTCTATTATAGAATTATGGACAATTTGGACATTTTAAGAATATATGTAGGAAAAAGATCACTATAATCTTACTAACTAAAGACAACCACTGTTTAATATTTGATGTGCGTTCCATGCATAATTTTAATTGGACAGTGAACATTTAAAATGCTTACATTATTTTCCATGAGGTCGATGTACCATAATTTTCTAATCTTTCCTCATGGTCACTACTAGTATATTATTGATAGTAATAAATGACATTGTGATGAGCACCTTTGTTAAGTTCTGTATTTTCTAAATAGTTCTTAAGATAAAGTCTCAGAAATAAAAAAAAAGTCTGACTTCTTAATTTGCCTCTTTAAAAATTGAGATATAATGGACATATAACATTATGGTAGTTTAAGGTGTGAAACTGAGTGAGTCAAAAGGATGTCTGTAGCCACCTGTTGCACAGTAGGTCAATGAGAACTGACACTGGGCTTTGTCCTGGAGAAAGAGTGACTATCCTATATAATAAAAGCCCAATATGCTGAGTGTCCAACTGTTCGTTCTACCAGTTGCTATGATGCTCACTGGCCACTAGGGGGCAGATGTTCTGACCGGTAGGTTAGCTTGCTGTTGAGGTCCGGCCGATTGGGACTGGGTGAGTTGGGCTGGACATGCTCTGGACGAAGCCATGCACCAGGCCTCTAGTTTTATTATGAATGTTGCCACCCAGGAGAACAGGAAGCTAGTCCTCAAATTCATGAGTGATCAAGTGATCATGAGGAATGGGTCCAGGGTTGAGAGCTTTGTTGATTGGTCAATTCTTATTAAAGCTTCCACAATCTGATTTATTCAGCACTTGGTGGCATCCTATCCAGGTCTACCTGGCTATGGCTAGACAGTTTCTAACAGAAAGAAAGTCTGTGACACATCTTGGGATTGCAAGTTAGTGACATCGTTTTAAGAGCAGAAAGAAAAAAAATCCAGAGCTATTTCATGCTTAACAGGCTACATTCTTCTCTTATCTTAAGAGAGTATGCCTTCTAAAAACTTGCTATAAAGGCAGACTATAGGCCCTAGGACATGACTACATTCCAGTGCAGCTCTGGCTCTTAAAAGGGCACATTTAGTAATTTTCATTTAAAGCTAAATTCTAATATATCTAGTCTGTTATGATTTGCTGTCTGAGTCAGGCGTATAAAATAATTATTTGATATTTGTATACATTGTGAAATGATCACCACAATAAGTCTAGTTAACATTTATCACCACACATAGTTGCAAAATAATTTTTTTTTCTTATGATGTTTATTCAGGTTTTGAAACTCTACTGGATTCTGTATGTTCTCTTTGGAATATTTGCATATTAAGTGTAGGGTATTTGCATATCCATAATAACTCGCAATCTTCTCAATGGCTCCTCAGATTACACGCTTTCAGGCCACAACTCCTGGGGACTTGGAAAAAGGCAGGCAGCTGGGGACACTGGGGGAAAAAGATGTAAATAAAGTTGGAGGACAGATTTGGTGAGAGTGTCCAAGAGGTTATAGCTAGAGAAGGGTCATATGTGATAGACTATTTTCTGGTCCGATTGTTGTATTTGTGGACTTTAATGCCCCCTTCCTGAAGTATCTATCTCTTTAAAACTTCAGCTTGTTGCATTCTTCTTCTGTCTCAGATTCCCAGGTCTCTAGCTTTAGTGACCTGCCAATGCAAAGCCTATGCATTCACTCTTGCACTCTGATTTGGGGAATGTACACAGGTGAGGGCAGGAGTTCCAGATTTCCCAGTTATCAGCTGAAGCCCTGGTAACAAGGTACAAGAGTGTGGTGGACAATGAAGACACCCCCAACTCCCACCCCTGGCCCTGCCCCTTCCCCATGCACATTGCCAGAGATGGCCTCTAAGAACAGCAGGCCAGTGGCTCAGTGGTTGAGTGTTGACCTATGAACCAGGAAGTCGAGGTTCGATTCCTGGTCAGGACATGTGTGCAGGTGGCTGGCTCGATCCCCAGTAGGGGACCTGCAAGTGGCAGCCAATCAATGGTTCTCTCATCATTGGTGTTTCTATCTCTTTCCCCCTCTTCCTTCCTCTCTGAAATCAATAAAGATATATTAAAAAAAAAAAAAAGAACCGCAGTCCACCTGAGCTTCCTCCTGGTCCTACCCCCACCCTCCCTGAGGCCATTAACTGTGAGGCTAGGTAGAAGAGGAGCCAGGGGATATGAATGTGTCTTGAGGACATAAGAAGGGAGCAGAGAGGCAGGTTCTTATAATATTCTATCAGTCCTGGGAAAGCTTAAAGGGAGCAGTGAAAACAAGCATCACAGTATAAACCCAAAAAGAGATCCCCTTTCAGGTGATTTCTGGTAGAAGAAGGATATTGAGGTAAGTAGAGTATTTTGGGCAGAATTTGTCCTGGACTTAGTTGGGGCTATTATTTAAAAGAGTTTGCTTAAGCTTGTAGAAGTTGGTAAATATTTTTATTCCTTTCAGGCATTATCTGTCAGAGTTGAACTGGGCTTCGACAACAGTTTTCCCAGGGTTGAGTGAAAGTTAAAAACTTAAATTTAAATAGGCTTGCCTATTCATTCTCCACCACCCCTTATTTCCTACTTCCCATCTGACATTTCTTTGCTAACATGCTCATATAGCACATAAAACAGTTGGCAAAGCCAAGGTGTTGGGATTGTTTAGCCTCTGAGAATGTGATAATATATTTTCTCTTTTTTTTTTTCATTTTTTATTTGCAAGCATGTGGTTAGCCTGTGTTTCTTTGACTCATTTGAAAGCTTAGGTGGTCATGTGGTCACTGGGTCTCTTTCAGGGCTTCCCTAAAGGTTTCTGCGAACTCCTTCCTTTTCAGGTGGATGCTATCCTCGGTCCACTGGGTATGCCGAATTACCCACATTTTTTTTTTTTTTTATTTTTCTAAACTGGTTGTGGCACGCAAGCTTTCAGATTTCTTATTTTTGTTCCCCTGCTTATCTGTGTTAAATGGAACCCTTTTTTTTGACCAAGGATTATTTTGAACATTTCTCTATTTTTGAAAGTCTGAACTGATGCCACAACTAATCAACAAGATGATGATTACTTGTTTTTATAAAAATTCTCCACTCTCCTCCATTAGTGTATTTGCAGTCAAATAGATTTCTTTTTTAAAGTAAATTGAGCATTTGTAGATTTGGAAGACGGATCAGCAGTAATTCAGGCAGCAGCTTCAAAACTATCTCAACGTTCTCTGTTGGCTTAGATTTTTAGAGCTGCTTAGGTATACCACTCATTTAAGGTAGTACAATCTTTCTTTAGAATTGGGAAAATTTTCATATGTAATTTTATCATCACTATTTAAAATCTATTTCTTCAAGGTCCTTAATAAATAAAATGTGTAAGGATGTGTGACATTCATAATGATTGCTAAAAAAACCAGGACAATAATTGTAGGACACGTCTCAATTTATATTTAGAATTAGTCAGTCTGCAGTTACCCAACACATATGTGCTAGCTACTCTGTGGAGGAGAAAGATAGGAATTGAAAACTTTCCATAATCAGCTTACTGTACATGAAACCAGATGGGGCATTTTCATTTAGCTTTAGGTTTGGTGACATCCAAGATTATAATATTTAATTACTTAGCATCTCTTAATCTAGAATCCTAAAGATTGGCAGATATGATTTCTATCCTCCATTTTAGCAGTGTGAAAAAATGAAGGTGTAGGTGAGAGGGGAAAAAAGAAAACAGGCAAGATTCACCTGAAGAATTGCAGTAGGGTTAGAAACTGGTCTACAGCTGCCCCTTTTAGAAACTAATTTTGATACTTGAAGCTAGTATTTATTATTATATGTAAACAAGAGGATAATCTTTATTAGTTTGTTGGATAGTTTTGAAGGTTTTATTTCTTTAAGGGAATTTGAGAGAAAAATAACTTCTCGAATTTATTGAATAATTTTTCCTAACCTCTGACACCTACTTTTAGTTCACATCTGCTTCCTCTTGGTCCACAAAAACATTTCAACTCATTATTTTTGGAAAATTGAAATGAGGTATTTCTAGTACTTTTCTGCAAAAAATGAAAGGAAAGTAGACTCTTTAAATATTAAGGAAATTTTTGAAAGGAGGGGTCAGTGCTTCTGAAACTCAAGCAGACTATATGTATGTGGAAAAGCTTTTTTTCCACTTGTCAAAAATCAGTGCCAAATAAGCATTTTTGGTAGTAAAAAGATTTGCTGCTGCATATGTTAAGAGGTTTGTCATTTTGGAATAGGAGGCATTTTCTCTTTTTAAAAATTTATCTTGGATACATATGTCAAGAGCTCTTTTCATCCTTGACTAAGAATTAAAAATTAAATCTGTTCTTCATTAGATGTAATATGGCATATTTACTTCCATAATGTGCTTGAGAGTGTAATTGTGAATTTTGTTTTTACAATTCATAAGGAACCAGAATAATAAATATAGCATGGAGTGAATTTCCTAAACTATAGCTTCCATTAGGAACAAAATTAATCACATACACTCAGAAATATCTATGAATCTAGAGATTTAGATTCCCAAGTAAAATTACCTAATAATAGTTCAGGAATTTTTCTGTCCTTGATATAACTATATATTCTGGTAATATGAAAATGATTATCATGCCTTATGGAAGAAAAACATAGTGACTTTTTCTTTCAAAGTTATATAGAAATGTGACTTATTTAATTATTTGGGTAATTTCTGGCATTTTGTAGGCATTGCACAAATGCAACTTTTCCTTCCAGTTAATATTTTGTAACATTTTTAATATATAATTTTTTATTGCCATAAAGAAATATAACATGAAATTTATAATGTTAACCATTTTTAAGCGTAATATTAAATATATTCACATTGTTGTGAAACAGGCCTGTAGAACTTCCAGATTTTGCAAATCTGAAGCTTTTTATCTGTTAAACAACAACTCCCTTCCCCAACCCTCGAGTCCCTGGCATGACCATTCTGCTTTCTGTTTCTATTAATTTGATTACTTTAGATAGCTCATATAAGTAGAATGATATAGTATTTGTCTTTGTGACCACTTTTTTAAAAAATTATATTTTTATTTATTTGAGAGAGAAAGGAAGAGGGAGAGAAAGATAGAAACATCAATGATGAGAGAGAATCATTGATCAGCTGCTTTCTGAACACCCCCCACTGAGGATCAAGCCTACAACCCAGGCATGTGCCCTTGACTGGAATTGAACCCAGGACCCTTCAGTCCACAGGCCGACGCTCTATCCACTGAGCCAAATCAGCTAGTGTGTGCCTTGTTTATTTCATTTCACTTAATGTCCTAATGGTTCATCTATGTTATAGCATATAACATGATTTCCTTCCTTTTTAAAGCTAAATAATATTCTATTGTGTGTATATACCATATTTTGTTTTTCTGTTCATCTGCTTATACATTTGGGTTGCTTCCACCTCTTTGCTACTGAGAATAGTGCACCCTGAACATAGGTGTGCAAATATCTCTCTGAGACCCTGCTTTCTAATCTTTTGGATATATAGACTCCAAAGTGGGGTTATTGGATGCTATGGTAGTTGTATTTGTATTTTCAATTATTTGGGAAACCTCCATACTGTTTTCCATAGTGATTGTATGTACCGTTTTACCATTTCACCAACAATACTCAAGGGTTCCAATTTCTTTGGCCTCACCATCACTTATTGATTATTGGTTGATTGATAGTTGCCATTCTGATAGATGTGAGGTGATATCTCATTGTGGTTTTGATGTGTATTTCTCTGATGATTGCTAATGCTGAGCATCTTTTCAAGTGCCTATTGGCTGTTTGTATATCATCTTTGGAGAAATGTCTATTCAAGTTTTTTGCCCATTTTTTCATCTGGTTATGTGATTTTTTTGTTGTTGTTGAATTGTTGGCATTTTTTATATATTCTGGATATTAACCCCTTATCAGATATATGATTTTCTTCCATTCCATACATTGCCTTTTCATTCTATTGTGTCCTCTGACATACAAAAAATTTTGTTTTCCCATTTGTCTATTTTTGCGTTTGTTGCATATGTAGCATTATTTTTTAGCAGCTAATAAGTATATTCACAGAATTGTTTCAAGTTGTGTTCATTCTTTTTCTTTTTATTCTTTTAAGTCCACAAGATTATTTTAGAGACTATCTATATATATAAAAGGCTAAGTTTCCATCTGTCCTACTGGTCACTATGACGCCCACTGATCACCAGGGGCAGATGCTCAACTCAGGAGCTGCCATGATGCGCACTGGCCATTTAAAAATAAACAGCACCGCGGACCTGGCACCGACAAATCAACACTTGGCTTCCCCCAAGTGGGACACAGGCCCTGCCACCACCCCAGAGCGATAGCCGACCAAAGCACGGCTGACGCTGCTAAGACCCCATGGTGCAAAATGTGGCCCACAGGCCAGCCCAGACTGGAAATGGTAGCTGTGGGCACCAGGTAATGATGTCACGTAGCAATGCCCAGCTTTCTCTCCCTAGTGACAGGCCATTTAACAATAAACGGCACCACCGACCTGGTGCCCACAAAGCAACACTCAGCTTCGCCCAAATGGGACACAGGCCCTGCCACCACTCTGGAGTGACAACCCACCATATCACAGCCAATGTCCTACTGGTCACTATGACGCCCACTGATCACCAGGGGCAGATGCTCAACTCAGGAGCTGCCATGATGCGCACTGGCCATTTAAAAATAAACAGCACCGCGGACCTGGCACCGACAAATCAACACTCGGCTTCCCCCAAGTGGGACACAGGACTTGCCACCATCTTGGGGTGACACCCACCAAATCTCAGCCAATGCTGCCAAGACCACATGGCGCAAAATGCAGCCCTCAGCCCAGTCCAGCCCAGAAACGGTCACTGTGGGCACCGGGTAAAGATGTCACATAGCAACACCCAGCTTTCTCTCTATAGACTAGCCTCTTTGGAGTTTCTTCAGCCCAGGAACCGACTTGCTTTGCAGCCAGGTGCAAACATTTTATAGTTTAACCAAATGTTTGTGAAGCATTTTCCTGTGCCTTTATCTCATTTGATCCTCACAGAAGCCCTGGAGTAGGTAGATAGGAGACTAGATAGAATCTGATTTTCTTTTCATTAGCCAGAAAATGGAGATTTAGAAAATTTAGAAACTTGACCCGACTGAAAAGAAAAATGCTGGAACTTGAAAATGACCAGGTTTTCTCACTGTGCAGAATATAATCAAACACTGCATTTACTACTGTGTTGCTGACAATTACCTGAAAGAGAAGTTGGGGTGCTTCACTGGGCTGGAAAAAGTTTAGCTAAATCAGAAAGTAGGTCTAATTAAGCAAGTTTATATGTATACTAGAGGCCCAGTGCAGGAAAATTAATGCACTGGAGGTGGGGATCCCTCAGCCCAGCCTGCCTCCTCTCACAGTCTGGGAGCCCTCAGGAGATGTCCTACTGACGGCTTAGGCCCGCTTCCCTAAGCCACAGTGTGGCCCCCCTCTGTGGGAGGCAACCGGGCCAATCAGGGGAAGGATCCGCCCCCATCACCCTGCCACTGCTGCTGCTGCCGGCCACCACGGCTGCCTGCCCTCAGCCCTTGCAGGTGCTGTGCTGCAGCTTTGTTTGGAAGGACGTTCGGAAGGATGTCAGCTGTCTGGTCTAATTAGCATATTATCCTTTTATTATTATGGATATAAAAGGCTAAGTTGACTCGCACATGCATGATACATATAAAGCTCTTGCTGCCACCAATCACATGCATGTGTTTCGATCTGTCATTATCGATTGTGAAGTTGGTTGACACTTCTATTATAGAGAAAGGGTGAGTAATGATATTAAAATATTTCTTCTAATTTCCTTTCAATGTGTACAAATCTGTGCACCAGGACACTAGTGTAATTATATAGAACTAGAGGCCTGATGCACGAAATTCATGCAAGGGGCTCAGCCCTCGTAACTGCGGCTACCACGGTCTTGCCCTTGCAGCCCCAGCTGCCTTAGCCCTTGCAGCCCCGGCTTCATCCGGAAGGTCGTCCAGATGGCCGTCCTTCTGTTCAGTCTAATTAGCATATAATCTCTTTATTATATAGGATGGTGTAATTACTTTAACAAATTCAACTTAATTTTGATTGACTTATTTTTTGGGGGGAAGGCCTATTTTTTAAACTTTTCACTGTAGAATTTTGTTACTATAATTTAACTTTGTGTTAATAGGGATTGTCTTAAACCTACATATCAATTTAGAGAGACTTAACTTCTTTACTATGTTGATTCTTCCAATCTGTGAAGATGGTATATTTCTCCAGGTATTTAGGTCTTCCTTGATTACTTTTATCATCATTTTTATAATTTTCACTATAGGTATCTTATATTTCATTTTCTTTTGAGCAACTGTAAATGATATTGCATTTTAATTTTATGTTTCCATTTCTTTGTTATCATTATATAGAAGTACAATTAGTTTTTGTGTGTTGATGTTGTATCCTGAAACCTTACCGAACTCACATTTTGAATCAAAGATTATAGATACTTTTAGCTTTTCTAAAAAACACAGACAATGATGTCATCTGAAAATTGTCTTTAATTTTTCTTGCCTTATAGCAATAGCTAGAACTTATAGTATTGTGCCAAACCAGAATGGTGAGAGTGGACATCCTTGCCTTGTTTACAGTCTTAGAAGAAGAAAATTATTCTGTGTTTTACTGTTAAGTATGATGCTAGCTGTAGGTTTTTTATAGATATTCTTTGTTAGGTTGATGAGGTTTTCCCTCTCTTCCTACTGTACTGATACTTTTTATCTTGAATGGATGGCAGATTACATTAAATGCTTTTTATGCATTAGTTGATATGGTTAGGTGATTTTTTATTAGCACATTGTGCATTGATACATTTTTTAATAGGGAATCAGCCTTGCACACATGGAATAAATTCCATCTGATCACCCTATATAATAAAAGGCTAATATGCAAATTCATCAAACAGTGGAATGACCAGTTGCTATGACGCACACTGACCACCAGGGGGCAGATGTTCAACACAGAAGCTGCCCCCTGGTGGTCAGTGTGCTCCCACAGGGGCAGCACCGCTCAGCCAGAAGCTGGACTCACGGCTGACGAGCGCAGTGGTGGTGGCGGGAGCCTCTCCTGCCTCCGTGGCAGCACTAAGGATGTCCCACTGACATCCCCCAAGGGCTCCCGAACTGTGAGACCGGGCTGAGGGACCCCCTGAGTGCACGAATTTCATGCACTGGGCCTCTAGTGTGTGTATGTATGCAACATACATTGTTGCATTTAATTTGCTAAAGATTTTTTGCATTTACCTTCATGAGAGATACTGGTTTTTAGTATCCTTTTTGTTATGTTTTTACATTTGGTTTTGGTTGTTAGAGTACTACTGGCATCATGTGGTTCTGAGAAACTGTCATTGTTGAGTGTTGGTATTGTATCCCATTCAAATATCTATAATTACTTGAGAAGGCTATCAAAATATTCATTTTTTATAACTACATATCTCTGTGAGGCCAAATTTTAAAAATATACTTCAGTCAAAATAATTTATCAGAATGAATGCAGAAGCAAATCTGAGAACCTTTCTAAGGCAAGGTATTAAAGAAATTTGATAAAGCACAAAACAATACCACTCATTCCTTTTTTTAAAAAAAATATAGTTATTTTTAATAAAGTATGTTTTTGTTAACATAATGTTTTTATTATTTTTAATTTTTTAAAGTATATTTTTATTGATTTCAGAGAGGAAGGGAGAGGGAGAGAGAGAGAGATAGAAACATCAATGACCAGAAAGAATCATGGATCAGCTGCCACCTGCATGCTCCTCACTGAGGATAGAGCCCACAACCCGGGTATGTGCCCTTGACTGGAACCTACCTGGGACCCTTTAGTCCTCAGGCTGATGCTCTATCCACTGAGCCAAACCAGCTAGAGCTATTATTTTTATTTTAAAATGAACCAATAAGGATCTTAAACATTTATCAGTTTTAGATTCTAATAGGGTAAATATTGATAGGTATAACCCAAAAAGCCAAAACTCAACAAAATTTAAAGATCACAAAGAGTTCCAACACCAAAAAGTTGAGAATCACTACTAAGACAACCACGGCAAGGAGAAAAGTGACGTCAAAGGCAAGGGCATGTGCATCTCACACTTGACATTGGTTTAACTAAGTTGTTCCATGTGCTCCTTTCCTTTTTCCACCAATACTTTCATTTCACAAAAGAAGCTTTTCCTCTGTGTTGGCTCACTGATATGTTCTTTCTGTCCTAGAATACGTATGGTAAATATACCAATAGAACTTCACAATGTAATCTTCACCAGGTAAATTCCCTCAAATTATTCCCATTCGAAAAAATGCCATATATGGACATACAACTATATTTGAAGTTTATAAATTATAATAAAAAGAATGACAATATTAACTCAGTGGTGACTTATGCAAGGATGAAGTAATTTAGAATGTTTTATTAAGGTTTGACTCTAAGAGCGTTCAAGAAATACTTGAATTAGTCCTTTTATTTTGATTATTGTAAGTGGCTTTTCTTTTACTTTTCCTCAGCACTTAGTAGTTTGTAATGGTATGAACATGCAAGTTGAGATGGAAAAGAATCAGATTATATCAGTGAGAAAAGAAGATGAAGTGAGATAGGGAAAACATTGACATTAGCTTACAACACCTACCTCCTGAAATTGCCTATGTTTATTAGAACTAGTCCCACATTTAATACTGAGTTTTCTATCTTCCAGGCAAAGAGGGAAACATAATATATTATTATAATTATCAGTCAATAATTACTAATATATAGTATTAAATGCTATAATAATAATAATAATAATAATATAACTATAATTCATGTTTACATTTCCTTCTCTAAATACCAAAACACATTTTGCTTTATTAGAATGCCTTCTGGTATAATTTTTACTTAAACTGATTCTTTAAAAATGAGTTACAAAAATCAGTTATAAAGATATGTAAATATTAGATTTTTGTTGCTAATTTATTAGTCTTACTTTCATGGTTGAGATGAGAAGTTTACAATAGGAAAACTAGGTGAATGTTTGATTTTTGGCCAAGAGTATTTCTTCTCTATAATATGTAAGGTATTCAGTATGCCACCCTCCCTCCCTTTCTCCCTCCCTCCCTTCCTTCTTGCCTTCCTTCTTTTCTCCTTTCCTCTTTCCTTTATATGATTACTAGGGGCCCAGTGCACAAATTTGTGCACCTTGAAAGGAATTGTGGCTGCAAGGCTGTGGTGGTTACAGGAGCGGGTCTCGGCCCATCCTCCACGCCCCACCTGGCCCCTCCCGCTGTGGCCCCCAGACCCCTGTCTGCTGGCAGCCCTGCTCCTGCCATCGCTCCCATGCACTGACGGCGCTGGCCTGTTCGCACCCACGGATGCCGCGGAGTGATTGGGGCTGTTGCCAGCAGCGGGTGTGAGTGTGGCCGGCATCGTCAGCAGCTGTGAGTGGTGGCTGCTGCCCTGATCGCCCCTCAGGAGCAGTGGGAGGTGGAGAAACCCAGAGGGGTGATCAGGCCGGTAGCCTCTGCTCACACCCATTGATGGCGCTGAGCGATTGGAGCCGGCGCTGGTGCTGGCAGCAGGTGCGAGCACTGGGCAGGACCGTGGCATGCGTGTGAGAGCAAAGAATTTTCAGTAACCACCAGGGGCTTGCCCCAATGGCAGTGACCAGCACCCCGCCTTGGTCTGGTGCCCCCACTCACCTGCTCCACCATCCCGCCGCAGCTGATGCCCACCATGTTCCACACTCTGCCGCCTGCTGCCGATGCCCGCCATGTTTCTCACCCACCCCCTGGTGGTCAGCGCACATCATAGCGACCGGTTGTTTGGTTGTTCGGTTGTTTGGTTGTTCCACTGTTCAGTCTATTTGCATACTAGCCTTTTATTATATAGGATAATTTATCTGTCTCATTTGAGTTTTGGGTAGGGTTTAGGTTTAGAGTCCCTTTATTAGGCTGTGTCCTCTAATTTGTGGGTTCTTGTTTGTGAGGAACCCACTCAATGGACTGGGAAGAGGATAAAGAAAAGCTTTTCTGGTTCATGTAATCCCCTGGGCACAGTTGTAATTTGATCTCCCTTTCTGACTGGTGTCTGTAGCACTTTTATCCTGATGGTCTACTTAAGTAGCTGCCTCAGATGAATAGATGATGAATAGTAATAGATGATGGTTTATTATTTTAACTCTGTGAAGTTTAATTATGTATTTGGTCAGTAAGAGAGATGTTATATAAAATTAAATGGACTAAAATGAAAAAAATAGGAAATTCATTGTTTGGTTATAGGCTACCTGAGGGAGTTATATTCAGAGTACAAACTAAATATTTAGCATAGAATCATTGAAATAGTCATATAAATAATATTAATGGAATTCAGTGAATAAGGAAAACATTGCTGCAAACTGACCTAAATTGTCTGGTTTTGGGACCACAGAAAGTAAGGCTTTGCAAACTGTTACTTGTACCATCCTCCATTGGCCCTTTTTCTGGCCTGAAAGAATCACATTTAAATTGAAATCCAAATGCAGCAAACTGAGCTTTGCCTACGTCCAGTCCTGCTGTCTGTGCTTGGAGAGGAAATACTTGGCTTATGACCAGTTCTTTACCCTCTTTGGACATCATCAGAACTGTGGATGCTGCAGCCTGTTTTTTCCCGAGATGAATCAGCACTGCTGTCTGCCAGTCTGCCCCAGCACGGTTGGCTGTTGACTAATGGTTGGGCCCGTAGTGTTACGTGAAGCTGCGCAAATTACAAGATCATAAAGTCATTTGATTTGAACCAAAACTTGAAGCAAAATATGGTACGTGATTTCCTTTTTCACATTTAAGACTGTAAGTTTGTAAGTAGGAATATTAAAGCTTAACTTTGCAGAAAGACTGGCAAAGGCATGGATTCCTGAAATAGATTTTTTATGGAGCATGATCTCTGGAATACTTCCAGTTATAGTTCTCATTTCTGATTAAAATTTAAAATTGCTTTCTTTGAATTTTAAATTTATATAGTTTCCATACCAGCTGGTACTTAATATATACAGTGAATGAAATGTGTTAAACCTTTTAATTAGTCAGATCACTGTGATAATATTGCACTTTTGTCTGATCAGGTATGTAAAATTAAAACCACATATTTGTTTACATACATATCTCTCTCTATATATAATATATATATATTTTTAAAAGGCTTTTTTGAATAATCAAATAGTCCCAATATTTCAATAAAGTTAAGAAATTGGAAACTTATGATAAAATGCCTTATTTAGATGAACTTAGATGATAAAAAGAGTTGGATGGTGTTAAGAAGTTAAGATTAAGCGAGAGTAAATGGTTGTTTCTTTCTTTTTTTTTTTTATGGATGTTTTAGTAGAAATGCTTTCCCCCCCATTACCATTCATAAACTGGAAACAAACAACAACTTATTTAGTGTATTTTATTTGGTAAGTGTTCAATAAATATGTTTAGTTAAAAGCAAATATGGAAACAGGAATTTCAAAAGTCAATTTAATATTAAAATAGATAAGAGAGTAGGCTGTTACAAACATTGTAAGCTTATCCAGTAGAGCTACTTTTAAAGTTTGTCTTCCTCCTTCTTTGATGTAATCTTTGGCAGAGCAAGAGTATCGTCTAGACTAGCTGTGGATAAGCCAGATATTAAAGTGACTCTAGTTGTAATTTGTGATTATTCAGAAAAATGGAAGATGTGTTTCATTCTTAACTTATAATTTGTATCACCAAAGTCTCATGAGTAAAATAATGGAGAGCTGCTATACCTATTAAAATCTTATGCTCCACTGTGTGTTAGGCTCTGTCTTGTTCCATTGCTCGGAGAGACACTGTCCTTTCCCATGAAGAATTTTAAAAGAAGTGCTTTAGAAATGCAGTAAGTGTGGTTGATGTAACAGTGGTGATGCATTGAAGGACAGTTAATTCTGCCTGGGGACAGAAGGAAGGAGGGGACAGCTAAGCTGTGCTTGAATGGTGGGTAGAGAAGAAAAACATCCCAGGAGCAGAGGCAAACACAAATAAATATACGCAAATTAGAAAATGAATAACATTTTCAGGATTGTCTTTGTAATCTCATGCTTTTATTTCTAGCTAGAATATCTTTCAAACATATTTGGCTGCTATTCATGTTGATTAATATGATTTACTTCACACACACATACACAAATAAATTTCAAAACTCAGTACTTATAATTAACACTTTTATACTATATACAATGCAGTCTGGCACTGTTATGTTTTCCTCTCTATTGTAATAAAAAAAAACCCCCAACATTTATTGAGTTGTACTAAATTGTTTAAATTACTCTCTATGGGTTATGGTCTGTATTTAAAAATAAAACAAACAAACAAACAAAAACAAACCCTGTACTAGAGCTCAGGATTCATAGGGAGGCGCCTTTCAAACGCAATGGGCATATTTGCAAAGGAACTAACACTGCTCTATCTCAGCAGTGCTCCGAGACTGTAATAAACATACTGGTGGCTTTAGCCTATTTGTAGTTCAGAAGGTAACACGGTATAGTACACAGGTTTTGAGAGTTGAGTAGACTCGTCTAAGTTGCTAAATCTCTCTGAATCGCAGCTTTCTTATCTGTAAAATGGAATTAATAAAACAATCTATTAGGACTAAATGAAATAACACATCTGTTTTAAGATGGCTCTCAAACTTGACTATACATTTAAAGCATAGGGGAGCTTAACAAATTTCTATACTCAGGCTGCTTCTCAGACCAATTAAATTGGATGTTTGGGGCTGGGACCCAGGCATCAGTATTTTTATTTTATTTTTTTTGCAACTTTATATTCCTTGAATAGCTACTCTCTGTATCTACCTGACTCCAGCCCCTGGCAACAACTATTCCTCTCTGTTTTTACTTGTTTGACTATTTTAGCTTCATTATAAAAAGGGTGTCATGAGATATTTTACTTCTATGGCTAGCATATTTCACTTATCATAATGTCCTTCAGGTTCACCCATATTGTTACATATGGCAGGATTTCCCTTTTTAAAGCTGAATAGTATTCCATTGCATGTACACATCAGTTTCCTCATCCATCAGTGGACATTTTGGTTGTTTATACATCTTGATTATTGTGAATAATGCTGCAAAGTACGTGGGAGTGCAAATATCTCTTTGTAGTCCTGATTTCAATTATCCTATATAAAGAGGTAATATGCTAATTGACCATCATGCCCTCACAAGATGGCAGTGCCCACAGCCAAAAGATGGTGGCACCCAGGCAGGCATGCGGTGCTGCCGGGCCTGCCAGGTCCGGCCGCACTGCATGCCTGCCACCAGAGTCCCCCAGTCCCATCAGCCCCACTGGCGGGGGGCGGGGGGAGGGTTGGCAGGAGTCCCTCAGCCTCCTCAACCCCACCAGCAGTGAATTTTCATGCGACCATTACCCTTAAAAAAAATCCTTACCCAAGGATATGATTATTTCTTTTAGATCATCTGTTCTCAGGCAGCAGGCCTAAGCCAGCAGGTGGACATCCCCCGAGGGTCCCAGACTGTGAGAAGGTGCAGGCTGGGCTGAGGGACCCCCCATGTGCATGAATTTTCATGCACCGGGCCTCTAGTATTGGAAAAATATCCAGAAGTGGTATTGCTGGATCATGTGGTAGTTTTGTTTTAAATTTTTTCAGGAACCTCCATACTGTTTTTCACAGTGGCTGTACCATTTTATATTCCCACCAATAGTGTGCAAGGGTTTCAGTTTCTTCTCATTCTTATAACACTTGTCAACTTTTGGTTTCAGCCATTCTCACAAGTGTGATGTGATACTGTGTTTTTTGTTTTTTTTATATTTATTGTTGAAAGTATTACAGATTTACCCCTCTTTCCCCTCCTTACCTTCCCCCTCCCCCATTCCTGCCCTTGCCTCAGGCCTTCACCATCCTACTGTCTGTGTTCATGGGCAATGCCTATATGTATATAAGTTATTTGGTTAATCTCTCCCCCCAACCCTGGCCCCCTTCCCTCTGAAATTCATCAGTCTGTTCCATGTTTCCATGCCTCTGGTTCTATTTTATTCATCATTTTATTGTGTTCATTAGATTCCACATATAAGTGAGATCATGTGATATTTGTCTTTCTCTTATTGGCTTATATCACTTAGCATAATCATCTCTAGGTCCCTCCATGCTGCCTCAAAAGGTAATAGAATAGATTCTTGTTTTTTACAATTGCATGTTCCATTGTGTAAATGTGCCACACTTTTTTTTTTTTTCCATTCATCTACTGATGGGCACTTGGGCCGTTTCCAGATCTTAGCTATTGTAAATAACAATGCTATGAACATAGGGGTGCATCTGTTCTTTCTGATTGATGTTTCAGGTTTCTTAGGCTATATTGTGTCTTTGATTTGCGTTTCTCTGACAAATAGTGATTTTTGAGCACCTTTTCATATACCTTTTGGACATTTGCCTGTCTCCTTGGGAGAAATGTCTATTCAAGTCTCCCCACCCCCCCCATTTTTAAATTGGTTTGTATTTTTTTTTTTTTGCTATGGAGTTGAAGGAGTTCTTATATATATTTGGATATTAACTCCTTGCTAGATATATGGTTTGCAAATATTTTCTCCCACTCTGTAGGTTGTCTTTTTACTCTTGTTTCATTAGCTATGCAGAAGCTTTTTAGTTTGTCACGGTCTCACTTGTCTGTCTTTGCTTTTGTTACTTTTGCTTTTTGTGCTCTTGGTGTCCTATCTAAGACATCGGTGCTGAGACCACTGTTATTGAATATTCCTCCTATGTTTTCTTCTAGGAGTTTTACAGTTTCAGATTTTAAGTTTAAGTCTTTAATCATTTTTGAGTTTTTGCATGTGGTGTAAGATAAGGGTCCAATTTCATTCTTTTACATGCAAATATCCAGATTTCCCGACAGCATTTGTTGAAGAGATTATCTTTTCCCTATTGCTTATTGACCATTTTTACATGGGTTTATTTCTGGGCTCTCTTATTGTTCCATTGGTTCATATGTCTATCCTTACACCAGAATTATACTGTTTTAATTACAATAAATTAGTAATATATTTTGAAACCACGAAGTGTGATTACTTCAGCTTTATTCTTTCTCAAAATTGTTTTGGCTTTTTTTAGTCCTTTGTAGTTCCATATGAATTTTAGGATTGCTTTTTCTATTTTTGTAAAAAATGCCTTTGGAATTTCTTTCAAATATGTTTTTATTGATATTTTAGAGAGAGAGGAAGGGAGAGGGAGAGATATAGAAATATCCATTAGCTATCTCCTGCATGCCCCCTACTGTGGAGTGAGCCTGCAACCTGGGCATGTACCCAGACTGGGATTCAAACCGTTGACTTCTTGGTGCATAGGATGACACTCAGTCCACTGAGCCACACCAGCTGGGCAGTGCCTTTGGGGTTTTGTTAGGTGCATTGAATATATAAATCATTTTGGGTAGTATGAATAGTTTAACAATTTTAAGTATTCCAATCCATAAACATGGATGTTTTTCCATTTACTTGTGTCTTCTTTCATTTCTTTCATCAATGTCTAATATTTTTTAATGTGTAAGTCTCTCATATCTTAGTTACACTTATTCCTAGGTATTTTATAGGGATGCGCAAATTATTTTAATGGTCCTCTAGTGCAGACTATGTTGAAATGCCTGACTGTGAAGCCTGTAGCACAATGTGTGGAACTTGACAAGTATTTGATACATGTATGGTTCCCTTGATAAATAGTATCAACAATAATATATGGTTAATTCTCCTGTGGTGGTTACTACATTTTGGGCACTGTGCTAAGTACTTTTCACATCGTTTGGGCAATGCTATGCTTTTTAAAGTTATTATTCTGTCAAACAATACAATTAAATGGCTGAGATAAAAAGGGAGAACACTGTTTACTAGAGAGGAAAATGGCTACTTTTATCGTTAGGAACTCAGTTACCCATGTAATTATTTTAGTGAATCAGAGGATCTGGCTTTTATAGAACAGCCTCAAGAATATAGAGTAAAAACTTTAAAAATATTTTAGATTCTAGTTTAAACCTTACCCCATGACTCACCTAGCAGGTGTAACAGATCAATTTGATAAATACCGCAGACACATAGCAATTCTAATTTAAGCAGAATTGTATTGATATCTTGGGGTAGATTGTGACTAGTATGTATATTCCAGATAGTACAAAGAGTGAGTATTAACCTATGAATACTTCTTCCATATTATCATTACTTGACATCAAAATGTGTTAGGTTTAATGTCATGATGACAAGACTATTTTTATTAACAAGGTCAATATTTTTCTGTTAAATTAATTAGAAATGTTTAGTAGTCTGCTGGTATGCTTTTTTTTTTAATTTTATTTTTTATTACAAAGGGTATTACATATGTGTCCATTTTTTCCCCCCGCCCTAGACAGTCCCCTAGCCTCCCCTATTCCCCAGTGTCTTATGTCCATTGGTTATGCTTATATGCATGCATACAAGTCCTTTGGTTGATCTCTTACCCCCCTA
>NW_006300036.1:3702905-3711494 GCF_000327345.1 Myotis davidii | reverse complement strand
GAATCCCGCGTATCTCCTTTCCCCAGTCAGGGGCTGTGCCTGTCCCAAGGGACGCGGCTGTCTGCCACGCGGTCTCCCTCCGACCGTCTGGGCTCAGAGGTCTGGCAAACTTTCCTGCCCAAATCCCTGTTTTTTTTTACCTTTCCAGGGGAATTCTGCCCTTCCCGGCTGCAAACCGTCTCACCAGCTGAGCACTTTCGCCAATTCGGGGTGGGTGTTATTAGTTTCAGCTGCTCACTCCATTTGCTCCGGGACACGACCTGGGACGCGTCTGCCTATATCGCCGCCATCTTCTTTCTCCTGCTTTTTGATATTGTTTGATTTTGGTCTTAGAAAGCTTATATATTAATATTTGGTTTTTGGCAGCTTACTTATTAACTATTTTTCAATATGAGTTTTCTATAGTAACTGCTTTAAAAAAGAACATCTAAATGAAGATTTATTTCAATTTATAATTTATTAGTTTTTTGCATTTAGATAAGAATTTACTCATTTTTGTTACAATCTTTAGTTTGTTTCTTAGTTTCAATAAAATATTCTATAATGGTTACTGAGAAAGCATTATTTTTTTTAATGGATATACGTGTTCCTTACACTTAGTACATATTTAAAACAAATATTTTTCCCATGCCAAGGAAGTGGATTTATGAATTGCTACATCAACTTTGCTTAGATGAAATGCATGCTTATCTTACATTTTTCTTTGTGAATTTTTTCCAACCTATTCAATTATTGAAACATTTGTAAGATACCTATATTTCTAAATTCAAATGAGTTAATAGAGGTAAGGCTCTTAGAATAGGTACTGGTGGTTAGTAAGGATTTAATACATGTTATCATTATCCACTCTCCAGTGACTTACAAAAATGCACAATGCAAAAGCACCTTATGGTAGAGTCAGATATTTGCAAAAGAAGCAAAAGAATTTTGGGTTTTGTGACTGGGTAAAAGTTTGTATTCCTGCCTGTCAGTGCTCCTGAAAATGAAATGCATGATATGCCAAGTGGCATCACATATCACATATTTAAAACTGTAATTAGGTATTTAACTTTGAAGTGTCTGGTTCTAGGAGGGAAAATTAGCTTTTTGGCAGTTTTACAGATAATTTAGTTTAAACATCTTTGCTCTTAAGGACATTAAGAAAAATTGAAGAATTGTAAGCCTCAAGAATGCTTCACCCTTTACTTGTCAGTCTTTGTAGACTAACAAGATTACATTCCCTCGGTGACAACAGAACAGTTTTGAGGAGAAGTATTAGTAGAGAATGGAGAAACATTTTCTGAATGTAGGTTTTGAATGAAGGACCGTTTCCAGAGCACTCCAGTCTGATAAAACCCAAGCTGGTTATAACCCACTGGGATTGGATTCTAGAGTTTGTGAGAAGTAGCTAAGCCACTGATTCGAATCTTATGAAGACTGATATGTGTGTCAGTATGATTATTTGCCAGGTGGTCTCATTCCCTTGTCATCATTCTCAATTTATCCCCTGTTACATTGTGGGACTATAAGAGTCTCTTGTGACTGAAAATTAAATCTAGAATGTGTTACACAGATAGTTTTAGGACAGCATTGTCAGAGACTATGTGATTCACTTAGATTAATGAGTAAGCATATTTTATAGAAGCTAATGAAATTGTACATTCCTGTGTGATTGAAAAAACTGGCTTGATTTAATAGGTGCAAAAAATTAACTTTCAACTGCTCCCTCCCATCTTCTTTCTTTTGTTTTTCTCCTTTACTTTATTTCTTTCTTCTTTCATTCATTTTCTTATAAAATTAACTGCATCCTTCTGAAAACTTTTCCATATAAATATGGTGCGCTATTTTTTTTCTATTTTAGATTTCCTTTTATTAAAGGGCTTGAGATGTTAAAATGGTGCTAATGAAAAACAAGCCATGGCACTGTTGGTCATTGGCATACAGCTGTGTGGTTCAAGGTGCTGTGCTGTCTTCCCATCAACTTCATTGGTTTTTGAAGAGAAGATAGTCGTAGGGAGTTTACTGTAAAGGTCAGCCATAGGAGAGAATTGGTGAATCTGAATATTGACAGCAGTACGGGGTGAATTTGAGGTTTGGCTGCACAGTGGCAGAGGGATCAAGTTTTTAAGAAAACAATGAAATTGATGATGGAACTAGTTTCTAGCTTTAACTGGTACCTAGCATGGCCTTAGGCAAGTCAACTAACTTTTTAAATCTTAGCTTCCTCGTTTGTGAAATGAAAAATCAAATCTATTAAAATGACCTTATGGTACTATGAAGGGCAAAATGATTTAGAGTGTTAATGCCAAAGTAAAACTGTTCTTTGTACCAGTAGTAGGATGCTAGTCTCACCACTTATGACAGTGTAGTGCAGCGGTTCTCAACCTGTGGGTCGTGACCCCTTTGGCGGTCGAACGACCCTTTCAAAGGGGTCGCCTAAGTCCATCCTGCGTATCAGATATTTACATTACGATTCATAACAGTAGCAACATTACAGTTATGAAGTAGCAACGAAAATAAGTTTATGGTTGGGTCTCAATATGAGGAACTTTATTTAAAGGGCCAGAAGGTTGAGAACCACTGGTAGTGGGTCAGCTGGCTGGCAATCAGAAAGGACAACTGGACATGAACTAGAACCCACAAGAACAAACTGAGCCTATGTCTGACTCTTGCCCCCTCCAGTCTTGGCAATGTGGGTGGCTCCAGGAAGAGCTGGTGTCCTTTACCATGGGGCTGCACATGTACCTGGCCCAGGGAGGCTAGAAGTGCCAGGATTTGGAGAGGCTGAAGGTCATCCAGGAGGTGCTGGAGGAGCTGCAGGCTCAGATGCTGCCCTGTGCCTACAAGGAAGCCAGCAGAATAGCATCAACATGTACACACTACGTACAACTGTGTGGTTCAAGGTGCTGTGCTATGTCTTCCCATCAATTTTGTGCCTGATGCCCTATAATGACCTTCAGAGCCTAAGAGCTGTTTGAATTCTGCCTTCAAAATTGCATGCAGATTTCTCTTGTAGCCAGCTCTAACTTCAAACCATTCAAGGGAGGGATTTCTAGGAAATTTTGTTAGCTTAGCTAAATTGCCTTGTGTCACAGGTCTCTTTTTTTAGCAAGGTTGTTTTTGACCACAAGTGGCCTTTTGGATTTCATCAGAGGAGCATTTAAAAGCCATCAAAGGGGTTAAGCCAGCTAGAGTGAAGTGGGGAAGGCAATTGGGAGAGTAACATTTGTGATCAGATTTGCATTTCGGAGTCTGCATTGTAGAATTTGGATGGAGGGTGACAAAGGGTAGATATCAGTGTATTTATTAGGAGCTGAGAGCAGTGGTCCAAATGAGAGCTTTGTGGTGGCTAGACTGTATGTGGAGGTGAAGGTGATGGAAACAAGTAGATGGGTTTCAGAGATATTAGAGGATAAAGGATATAGGCCTTGGGGCTGGAATCGCTAGTGGTTGAAGGAGAAGAAGGTGCTAAGATTTTGAGTTTGGTTTGGACATTTTGAGTTGTGGTTGCATTGAGAATATCCAGATGAAAGTGTTCAGTAGCAGTGTGATGTTAGTATGAGTCATTGCTATAGTAGTACAAGCACCTGTAGTAGTTGTTAATAATATTATCATTGTCTTACTTTCTGGAGGCCTGAAACCATTTCTGATTTATTTATGGGTATTTAGTACATTTCTAATTCCCTGGCATAGACTAGGATTACTTTTTTAAAATGTATTTTTATTGGTTTCATAGAGGAAGGGAGAAGGAGAGATAGAAACATCAATGATGAGAGAGAATCATTGATCGGCTACCTTCTGCACGGCCCACACTAGGGATCGAGCCCATAACCCTGCATATGCCCTGATTGGGAATTGAACCTTGACTACTGAGCCATGCTGGCTAGGCTAGGATTAATTTTTCATCTCTCTTTCTCTCTCTTTTTTGTCATAATCACACACTTTCCACTCTGTTCCCAGGGCTAACCTTTCTACTTCTGTTATTCCTATTTCCTTCTAGTTCCTAGAGGACCCTCATTCAGGGGTCATTTAACTTTTCTGTGTAAGGTTAGATGGTTTTTATTGCAACTCTTCAGTCTTGCCTTTTTAAGACAAAAGCAGCCTGAGGTGAACCATAAACAAACAAGCGGTGAGCTGGATTTAGCCTGTGGGCTGTAGGACCCTTGCGCCTAGTCCACTAGGCGTTCTACTTATTTTATTTTTAATCTACTGGCTCTCAAACATATTTGTTTTTTTCTATCATATTCCCTCCCTGCCCACCCCCCAAAAAACTCCCTTTAGACCTTTTCTCCCCTAAACTACATACCATCTTACTTTCCCATTACTTCTTTTTAAAAACTTTAATTAAATGTATGGGGTGATATTGGTTACTAAAACTATATAGGCTTCTAGTGTACAACTGTATAATACATCATCTGCATGTGTATTAATTGCATTGTGTATTTACCATCCGAAGTCAAACCTCCTATTACGTCTTATTTTATTTTTTCCCGATTGAAGGTCATCTTTTACTACTTCTGTCTAGTAAACCCTTAGTAATCTGACTTTCCTGTTGCTGTCTCAAAAATAATTATGGCTTCCACTCTTCTAAGTAAGATGACTACTTCTTGATCTTCTTTCTTTCTGATCTTTCCTTCTGTAGTATTTATATGGTTGTTTTATACGATACCCTTTGAAATACTATACCATGTTCTCCCTTGGAGTTTTATGACCCTGGGGTCTCATTCTCCTCCTACCTCTGATGGCTATATTTCACTACCTTTTAAAAAATTGCAATAACACACAGAGACACACATACGCTAATGTATATAACATAAGCAGTGTACCTTAAGGGTACAACTCGATGGACTTTTAATCATGCATACATTTGTGTAACTATCACCCAGACCAAGATATAGAATATTTCCAGCACCCCAGAAGGTTCCTTCGTGACTCTTCTCAATCAAGTACTCCTGATTCTGCCAAGAGGTAGCCTTTATTATGACTCCTATAAATTCAGATTCAGTTTTTCCTGTTCTTGAACCTCATAAATGAAATAATGCAGACTATATGGGCATACTCTTTTGTGTCCAGCTTCCTCCACTCGTCATTATGCTGTGATACTAATTCATGTTGTTGTGGTAGTAGTAGTTCATTCTTTTAAAAAAATTGTTGTGTAGTTTTCCATTGTATGACTATATCACAATTTATTTACCCTTAGTTGGTAATAGGGTTGTTTCTGGTTTGGGCTATTATTGCTAATGCTGTTATGAACATTCTTATACAGGTCTTTCGGTAGACCCCCTTATTGGAAATGTTGACGTTCTCAGATAGAAAATACCACTAAGTTTGAAATGTCTAAAGGAAAAGCTTTGATTATATGGATCTGGAGTTTTCTGGAGAGTTAAGAACTAGAGGTAAATGGTCTAGACCCCGTTTCCCATCATTCTTCTTTTGTCTGCCTCCTTCCTTTATTTTTAGGATGTTTAAGACTGTTGATGGATTTTTATAGGGCAGGGGGGACTGGAATGGAGAGCTTATTAATAGAGATAACAGAAGTGTTAAAACCTTAACAGCAAGGACTTCACCAAGGCCTCTGTGCCAAGACCTTGAAGGGAAGTCTGAATGGACTATAAAACTGCAGGGTCCGGACAGAGCTTTGAGGATGGGGTATAGAACCAAGAACCTAGAGAGCTCCAGCAAGTGAGGTGGAGTTGACACAGAACGGAAGGTTTCAGCAGCACGGCACTGAGGGCATCCTGGGGATGTGAACCACATGTGACCATTCGCTGTCAACTCTATTAAAGGCACTTAAAAACACACACAATACTACCAAACAACAGCCTAAACATAGAATACCTGCTATACAAATACAACAGATAAACAGTAAATAAACAATGTGAGCAACTGCTGTGTACTTGCTGTATCAAATCAAATCTCCTGGTACCATCCATCCAAAACAGAATGCCATTTCTAAATCCTTCATATAGAAACTGGGTTCCAGGCCTTGTGAATAGTCAGTGCAGATATTTTAACTGTTTTTTATATGATAGCTGGGCCATAGTAGGTGATCTTGTTGGGTGAATTTAAATGCCATGTCTGGAGTGGAGCCATCTTCAGTTAGTGATAACTGAAATCTTGGAGACAGATAACATAATTTAGGGATATGAGAACTGTTGAGTAGATGCCCTCCGGGCCATCCCCATATTCTTGGCATCTTATCCACTTCTTTGTGCTCTCCCTACTTCCAAATGCCTGCCAATATCTGCTTTTCTTTCCCCAAGGGCTTTTGAAGACTTTCTGGAAGTCATGGGACTAGAAGTCCCTTGCCTTTCTAGACTTCTCCCTCCTCCCCCACTCTTACCCCTACCCTCAGGAAGTCTGGAAGTGCCATGGAATTAATACCCAATCCATACCACAGCAGCCCTCAACCAATGATTGACCCTGGGTTGGTTAACTCTGAGCTGTTGTATTTTGTACTGGTTCCCAGAGTTTTCTAGTGGATTATGCTCCAGCTACCCAAAATGTAGCTGGCTTTATAACATAGCCTTTTATTGGCTGCCTTCCCTTCCCTGTTTCACTTCCCTGCTCCGCTGTCTGTGTTCTCTGCATTTCCCCAAATAAATTACTTGCATTAGGGCTTGTTTCTGGGAATCCAAACTAAGACAGATCTCTTGGATAATACCTGCAAGTAAAAAGCATACCGGGGAAGAGAGGAAGACCTGTTTGTTTGTTTGTTTATTTTTTGATTAGCAATTATTTTAATTTTCAACTACTTCTTGAAATTTCTACTTGGATGTGCAGTTGATAATCTGAAACCTGACATGACCATTCTGAAATCAAAACTTATAAAAGACTGTTTCTATATTGATTAGGAAAAGAAGATATTTAGGATTTTGTCTGTGTGCTTTCTTTCCGTTCATATCTAAAGTGGAAACATTTTAAATGAATTCAGTATGTACTGTGTGTTCCTCATTTTCTGTGATTTGGGTGTGAATAGCACTTTAACTTTTACTGTAACTTTACCACTAGCCATTTTTATTTGATGATCTGAGTCTTGGCTTGAATTTCTGGTTAGTTTACATATTGATTTACTCTAGATTTGATGATCTGAGTCTTGGCTTGAATTTCTGGAATCTGGGACTGGTTAGTTTACATATTGATTTACTCTAAAAGTGTTGCCCTCAGAGCTAGTTTAGTAAATATTCCAAGCGCCACTATAAACACAAAATGTTGTAATTCACAATAAAACTCCTGTGTGTAATACTTAGAAATCAATCTCTTTCAGAAGTAGCCAATTTTATAGATTATTTTAAGAGGTTTTATTAATATTGTATAGTGGAGTTTCTCCTCGTATATGTATGATTCATAATTGATGACTTTCATAGTTTTGCTTTAAAACATTCTGAACTTTCAAAAAACAAATGCAGTGTGACATGCAAAGCAAATAGGTAGTGAATATAATGACCCGATGGAAGTGTAGTTGTTTAGGTTTAATAAATTAAAGCAAGTCTTATACAATTTTATCATTAATTTGTTCATGGTAAAAAAATGATATGATTTAATTTACTACAAGTCATTCATGTCCTTGCTGAAATGATTATGTGTCTCCCACCGCAGTAAGTTCTTCAGAGTCAGTTTCAATGATCACCATCATTTGGCTGTACCATAATTTACTTCATATTTAGGTTGTTTTCAGTTACAGGTATAAATGGTGGTTTGATGTACATTCCTGTCCACAAATATGCCTCAACATTTTGAATGACTTTATTAGGATTGATTCCTAGAATTGGAGTTACCAAGTCAAGAGCATAAACATATTACATATTTTAGGCATTTGCTATACTTCTGTGATGTTGGCCCTCCCTGGTTATTTGCCACCAAGTTTGCTGTTCTTTTTGACAGTGAACAGTCTGTTCCAAACAAGTCATTTCCTCCGCAGGCAGTAAAGCTGCTGTTTTTCATGCCTTGCCCAGCCCTGGGAGAACTACTGCACTGGAGGAGCTGGAAGGTGGTGGTGTATGGGGATGGCTTCAGGCTACTCCCACTGCTCTTATGCCAAGTGTAGCAGCTTGGTAGGTACTGACTCTGTTTCTCTGCAGTTTCAGGCCTTTGCCACTGAGCTAATCCGGCCCAGGTCAAAGACGGCATGAGGATTCTCAGCCTTGCCCAAGAGTGAGGTCTGACATGTGTTGTGCTACCTTGAACTAGAAGCTCAGGGATGGGGCCTGGCAATCTTATTTAAGTCCTCCAGGAGATTCTGATGCACATCAAGTCTGACAATGGCTGGCAAAAGGCTCAAAATGTCAAATGGCTGACATTGTCATTAATTCTGTACACTAGAAATTTGGATAGTCAGTCTGCTGCTATATCACATCACAGTTAAGATCACATTTATTGTGAGACACACCATTGTTTTATTTACTTGGGGGAAAACCCTCTGCAATTTAACTATAAAATAATGCTTTGTTTTTCAAATACTGCAACCTTATTTTGTATGTTGGGGAAAAGCCTTTAAAAGGTAATATTTAAAATATCACTTTATGCATACAAAAAAGGGAAATTTAAGTAAATTAGACTGATCAAGGCATTGCTTAAACTTCTTCACATTCAAAGACAGATACATAATTC
>NW_006300036.1:3699279-3702817 GCF_000327345.1 Myotis davidii | reverse complement strand
ATTTCTTTTTTTTCTAAATCATTATTGTTGAAAGTACTCCATATGTCCCCTTTTTCCTCCCCTTGATCCCTTATAACCTGTCCTTGTCCCAGGGCCCCACCTTACCACCTTATCATCTGTGTCCATATGTGCATACAAGTTCTTTGATTGATCACTTCTGACCCACCTCCGCCTTCCCTCTAAAGATAAAACTTTTCTTAACGAGTGTTTTATAATCATTTCTGGCTTTTTCTCAGACTCTGACACTGATCCTGTAAACTTTGATGTGTATGCACAGACAATATAACTAAGTCAGGCCTGTCACCTGGCTGACAGTGATTATAAGATGCATCTCAGTTTTAGATGTTTTAAGTGTTAAAAAAATAAACCAGTGTGGGTTAGAATCAAGGAAATACTGTGGCAATTACGGAATAGTCTATATTTGCCTATTCATTTTCTTCTATTCTAGAAATATATCCCATAGGTTATTCTGTATACAGCTGGCCTCAGTCATTCTTTTAAAAAAAAAATATATTTTATGGATTTTTTACAGAGAGGAAGGGAGAGGGATAGAGAGTTAGAAACACCGATGAGAGAGAAACATTGACCAGCCGCCTCCTGCACACCTCCTACTGGGGATGTGCCCGCAACCAAGATACATGCCCTTGACCAGAATCAAACCTGGGACCCTTCAGTCCGCAGGCCTACGCTCTATCCACTGAGCCAAACCGGTCTGGCTCATTCTTTTTTTTTGTTGTTTTTTGTTTTCCTCTAAATGATTTTTTAATTTTTTAATTAAATCTTTATTGTTCAGATTATGACAGTTCTTCCTCTTTTTCCCCCCTAAGCTCCCCTCCACCCGGTTCCCACCCCACCTGCTGCCCTTCCCCCTCCCCCGCCACTGTCCTCATACATAGGTGTATGATTGTTGTCCAGTCTCTTCCCGCGTCCCCCACCCCCCTTTCCCCCGCAAGAATAGTCAGTCCACTCTCTTTCTATGCCCCTGATTCTATTATAATCACCAGTTTATTCTGTTCATCAGATTATTTATTCACTTGATTTTTAGATTCACTTGTTGATAGATGTGTATTTGTTGTTCATAATTTATATCTTTACCTTTTTCTTCTTCTCCCTCTTCTTAAAAGATACCTTTCAGCATTTCATATAATCCTGGTTTGGTGGTGATGAACTCCTTTAGCTTTTCCTTATCTGTGAAGCTCTTTAGCTGACCTTCAATTCTGAATGATAGCTTTGCTGGGTAAAGTAATCTTGGTTGTAGGTTCTTGGCATTCATCACTTTGAATATTTCTTGCCACTCCCTTCTGGCCTGCAAAGTTTCTGTTGAGAAATCAGCTGACAGTCATATGGGTACTCCCTTGTAAGGTAACTGACTGTCTTTCTCTTGCTGCTTTTAAGATTCTCTCTTTGTATTTTGCTCTTGGCATTTTAATTATGATGTATCTTGGTGTGGTCCTCTTTGGATTCCTTTTGTTTGGGGCTCTCTGCGCTTCCTGGACTTGGACTTGTAAGTCTATTTCTTTCACCAGGTAGGGGAAGTTTCCTGTCATTATTTCTTCAAATAGGTTTTCAATATCTTGTTCTCTCTCTTCTTCTGGCACCCCTATAATTCGGATGTTGGTATGCTTGAAGTTGTCCCAGGGGTCCTTAAACTATCTTCGTATTTTTGGATTCTTTTTGCTTTCTGCTTTGTTGGTTCAGTGTTTTTTGCTTCTTCGTATTTCAAATCTTTGACTTGATTCTTGCGATCCTCTAGTCTGCTGTTGGGAGTCTGTATAATATTCTTTATTTCAGTCAGTGTATGCTTAATTTCTAGTTGGTCCTTTCTCACAACCTCGAGGGTCTCACTAGATTTCTTGAGGGTCTTATTAAGTTTATCGGCAGTCTCACTAGACTTATTGAGGGTCTCACTAAATTTATCGGCAGTTTCTCGGAAATTCTTGAAAAACCTTAAAAGTGTGGTTTTGAACTCTATATCCAGTAGTTTGCTTTCCTCCATTTCTGTCATTTGTGTCCTGTTTCTTTGTCTCCGCATTTTTTATGCTTCCCTGTGTTGATAGAGTGGCTTTCTGTGCTAGGTGTCCTATAGGGCCTAGTGGCTCAGCCTCCCCAATTATCTGAAGTGGACACTCTTGGTGCACCCCTTTGTGGGCTTTATGCACAGTCTTGTTGTAGGTAAGACTTGATTGTTGTAGGTATCACTGGGAGGAATTGACCTCCAGGCCAATTGGCTGTGAGAATCAGCTGTGTCTGCAGTGGCAGAACTTCTGTGCTGGAGACACCCCTCCAGGGCAAGACTCGCTTCAGTGGGGCATTGGTGCTCACTGAGACTGCCTCCTGAGTGTGTCCCTTATGGATCCGAGGAGCTGCAATCTGGATGGTCCACTCTGACCACCGGGTACACTGGCTCCTGGATCTCTAAGGAGGTGCTAATCTAGCCTCTGCCTGAGGCTACCAAGCAGGAGCTCAGCTATGAAGCAATGCAGGTTGCGTGGGGCCTTGGGCCAGCTGCAGTTTGTTAGGTAATTTTCAGATTGCAAAGGGCCAGGCCTTTCATATGCAAAAGCCTCCGTGCACAGCTTGGGTGGGGCAGGGTCCCAGGGGATCAACAGGGCGGAGCAAGTGGCTATGGCTGCTCCTCAGTCCTGCCCTCAGAGGCCCTACTTCTCAGTGTCCCAGTAATCGCTGCAAGCAGCTCGGAGAGAAAGCTGTCTTCGAGTTCCGACCGATGCCAGACAATCCAGTTTCTCCCGTATGAGTCTGGGTCCCCAGAGACTTGCCCGGAACTGGAGCCCAGAGCTTGAGACTCCCTCCCGATTGAAAACGACAACAGTGCCCTCAGCCGCCAGCCTGCTCGCATGCGCCTCTGTACCTTAGTATTTTACTTCCGCACTGCGCCTCCTCTGAGTCTCAGTATGCTTTTCTCTTTCCTTCTGGTTGTAGAATTTCCACTCAGCCAGCCTTCTTGTGGTTCTGGATGATGTCCGTTCCGTCTTATAGTTGTATTCTTGAAGTGGTTGTGCGAGGCAGCAATCTCCGGTGTTTACCTATGCTGCCATTTTAGTTTCTCCCTCATTCATTCTTTTTATACTAGTCTATCATCCTTAGTTTAGGCCTTGGTTATATTTAGATTGTTACATCTTTTCTTCCAGAACCTTCTTGTCTTTAAGAGTATTTTAAATCACATTTTTAGTCTCATGAAATGTAGCTTACCCTATGGAATAATGAATGTATTAGTTAAGGTTCTCTAAAGAACTAAAACCTATAGTATGTATATGAAGAGAGGGAGAGAGAAAATATGAATGAATGAATGAATGAATGAATGAATATGAATGAATTGGCTATGTAATTGTGGAGACTGCCAGTCTAAAATCTTCAGGGTAGGTTGGCAAGCTGGAGACTCAGAAAAGACTTGATGTTACAGCTTAATTCCTTCTTGGGGGACCTCATTCTGTTTCCTCTTAAGGACTTCAACTGATTGGGTGAGGCCTACCCACATTTTGAAGATGCCAAGTGGAGAATACAGAATATGTATATATAT
>NW_006300036.1:3698735-3699251 GCF_000327345.1 Myotis davidii | reverse complement strand
TATATAGTATTGAAACATATTCTAGTTATTTAAGGAAGACACTCAAGTTACTATTTAATTGAATAATCAAATAACAGCAGAAAACAATAATGTAGGTAGAGACTATTTAAAATTACACACAGTGTATATTGTTGTAAGATTCACCTTTCCCCTATTCTTATTGTTTTTTTAAAATATGTTATTTTATTTTATTATATACTAGAGGCCCGGTGCACAAAAATTTGTGCACTCGGGGTCCCCTGGCCTGGCTGGCGTTGGGGGCCAATTGGGGCTGCTGGAGGTTGGCCAGGGGGCGGGGGTGTGGGAGGTTCTGATTGGGGCCACCGGGGCTGGCTGTCCGAGGGGAGGGGCCATGGGAGGTCAGCTGACAGCGGGAGGTTAGCTATGAGAGCACACTGACCACCAGGGGGCAGCTCCTGCATTGAACATCTGCCCCCTAGTGGTCAGTGCGCGTCATAGTAACCAGTCATTCTGATGTTTGGTTGATTTGCATATTAGGGTTTTATTATCTAGGAA
>NW_006300036.1:3694779-3698051 GCF_000327345.1 Myotis davidii | reverse complement strand
GGCCTGCAGCCGCAGGCGGGGACTGTTGGTTTCCTCTGTCACTGAAGCAAGCAAGCCTCATGTTAGTTTTAAGCTGCCAGGCTTCCGGCCGCCATCTTGGCTGACAGTTAATTTGCATATCTCGCTGATTAGCTAATGAAAAGGGTAGCGGTCGTACGCCAATTACCATCTTTCTCTTTTATTAGTGTAGATAGAGAAGAAGGCAAAGGGATATAAAGAGAGAAACATTGATGAGAGAGACATTGATTGGCTGCCTCCTGCATGCCCTCCACTGGGTATCAAGTCCACAAGCCAGGCATGTGCCCTGATGGGGAATCAAACTGGGAACCTCTTGGTTCATGGGTCAACACTCAGCCACTGAGCCACTCGGGCTGGGTTCCATGTTCTTAATGAAAGCAAACCTTTTTCTTTAATAGGTTGACTGGCAAGATATAAATGAAACTTTTTAAAAATAATCTGTTGGTGCAACTTCCATCAAATACCAGCAGTGTGATATTATCACCAAAGCTAGCCTAGGACAGAAATAGATGACAATTTTGCAGTACATGGATTAAAATTATTCTAAACACTGCACACTGTTTTCTAGTCAGGCTTGTGTATATGGATAATTTTGAATACTAGGTAGGATTAAAATATAGTAAATCCAAATCCCATGAGGCAAAACCAACAATCAGCTTTGTTGATTTAGTATAATCCTTAATGTGTAAAACTCAGATGCACTTGAATATATGGTTGCATATCATTTTTTTCTACATATTTAAGGCCAACTTTCATTCGTGAATATAATTTGTAGTTGATGCAATCAGTATGCCAGTATGTTTTGGATGAACTGTTGTCTTTTAGGTGGTTTTGGATCTGCTAAGTCTCTTCTCTGAAATAAAAATGTATAGGTTGAAGGCAGGACACATTTTTTTTTTTTTCTCAATGGAGCACCTTACAAAATGATGAGCATTAAAAATACTTTTTGCTTTTATTAGATATGTAATGAAATATTGAAGGGATTACAAAACTTTAAAACAGATTTGTGATACATCTTTAGAAATTTATTAACTTTGTGTGAAAAGAGAGGTCAAGAGAAGAAAGACAATTAAAAGCCCCTATTTGTATTACTTGAGAATGCAGCATCTGTGGATCTCATATGACTGCGCACTGGGCAACTTCAGGCGCCAATTCTGTTCTACATTCCAATATTGCTTGTCAGACTCAAAGACAAAAATAGTCCTTTTCTTGTGCATTGCTATAAAAGGACTGTCTCACAGCAAAGCATGTGGTGCCAGGTAGGCACAGTGTTTTTAAAGGTCTGGAATGACTTTTTGGGGGATGGTTTTTATTTTAAAATGAGCTAAACTTATTAAAATGTAGTTAATTAGTTTTTTAAATAGTGGACCAGTTAGATAAAGGCCATTTCCCCCCCCAAAGTTGATCTTATAAATTCACTTTGCATCTAGTTTAATGATTTAGAAACAAAATAGCCTTATGGTTCTTTTTTCCCTGTTGAAGGTCTTATGGTCATACACTTAGCTTAGCTTAGCTGATGGAGGCATGCAGAGCATGATCCAAACTGAGCCTCTATATTTTCCTTTTTCCACATGGATTTTCTCATCTTTGACTGCATGACTCTCAGACTGTGGCTTAATTTTTACTGGGATTTACTTTAATTTAGAGAAATTTGAAAACTGTGACAAATTTACCTAGATTCTAAAATTAATATAACTGACAATTTCTTATTTCAAGTTCAAAACCTCCTAAAGAAATGTAACCTTCTGGCATGGTAGCTCAGAAGTTTAGTTTCCATATCCCAGGCTCGCTGCCAGGCTCTGTGTTTGAGATTGAAGGGCCTGTAAACTAAACAACATTTCAGAGTTGCTGCCTAGGAGTTAATAGACTGAGGGAGGCGACATGCAAGGAAGCCTCCTCACTTCACATGACCTGTGGCCTTTTATGCAAGGACAGTTTGAAGCAATTTTCTTTGCTTAAAGACAAAATTGAAAATGGAACCCAAGTTCATTTTTATTTGTATTGGTTAGGAGCCTGGTTTAGGCAAAACAAAATATAAAACTCAAACTAAACCCCGAAACCCAATTATTTGGTTTATGTTACTAATAGTTAGAGAATCTGTTATCTATCTTCCTGCCTCCTTCATGTTGACTCACCCTCAGACTGTGTAGAGGCAAGATGAGGACCAGCAATGCAGGTATGTATCTAAAAATTCAGCTCGAAAGAGAACCTCTGTTTTCTAAGAGTCTGAATGGAGTTCTGGACTTGACTCTCACTGGTCCTAGTTGAGTCCCAGGTTCATCTCTGAACCAATTCCATGTTCAAGGGGATGGGATTCTACAATCATTTGAGATGGAAGTTGTTTGCCCACCTTGGCACTGGGATCAGCATCAACCCCACCCGAAGTGTGTGGAGGGAGAGCAGGGAGTAGTGCCCCTCCAGAGGAAATTCAGGTTATTGTTCACAGAATCGAGTGAATGTGGCTCTGATAAAAACGGTAAATGTCCGAAGTCATCGTGCCAGTGACTTTGAATTTAAGCTGGCATATCTTTCTCAGAAACTAAAACAGTCATTTCTATTGAGTAGCGTGTCCATTGAAGGCACATTTAACTGATGGTAACAGAGACTCCAAATAACAGGGGCTTAACACTATGGAGGTTTATTTTGACAAGACCAATGTCACTTCGAATTGCTGCGGCTCTTGCAATCACATTTGTGGTGTCTGCCAGTTGTCTACCTTGCTTTTAAGGTGTTTTACTAGGAAGTTCTGTTCAACAACTTTCACTTGTATACCATTGGCCATAACTTGGTAACATGGCCATATATACCTGTAAGGAGGTCTGGAAATGTAGATAGGCATAATGCTAGCCCTAATAATGAACCCATAGGTGTTTTATTAATAAGGAAGAACTAGTGAATAACTATTAGGTAGGTAACTAGTAGTCTTCAACATGTGTTAATTTATTAACTGATATGAATGACATAGGAGGTTTACTTAACACTAGAAAGACTGAAATTTAGTATATACCTATATTGCCCAAAAGCAGTCAAAATGACTGCATTGTGAAAGAATAACTAATGTGTAAAGAAATTTGTTTAAAATTAATTTTTAATATTTTTATATTATTTACAGTTATATAACAAGTTATCCGATATTCCTTTCATGAATTTAGGGCGCAAAAGAAATAAAATAAACAACTTATTAGAACAAGTATCACTGCATAAAGATTCGAATAACAAGTACTAGTTTAGCTTATTGAGCAACTGAAACTTAT
>NW_006300036.1:3688885-3694070 GCF_000327345.1 Myotis davidii | reverse complement strand
TCAATTCCAGGCCCATTTATATGTTGTATAAAAAGTCACAAAATTCTAAGAAATTCTGTCATTATATACATCATTATTTTTCTAATTGAAATTAAAAAGCAGTCAAAATGACTTCCTTGGGCAATCTAGTGTTAACAACCCAATGAATTTATATATTTAAGATTTAAAACTCATTCTAGAAGTAGATGGTAACATAAATAAGGAAACTAATATATACCCTAAAATTGATAACAAAGTGTGCATTAAATGAATGTCAGACAAAGTCATCAATGGAAGAGTTAGAGATGATGCTGGTTTTTCCGTCTCTAGGAGATTTGGCTAAGTACAATGCCCTTTACCAAGGTACGGACGTGGAGGAGTGCCAGGTTTTCAGCAGAAGTCAAAGAGTTAAGTTTTGGACATTTAAAACTGGATATGCTGGCATCAGATGACACTTGGGTGATGTCATTTGTTCACCAGCTGCACATTTTGATATCTATTGTGCATTTTCTGGCAGAGAACAGAGAACTGGATATTTTAGAATTTCTCTGCTCTCTTCAGTTTCTCTCTTTCACCTGTGATCTAGGTTACTAGAAGTTATGGAGAGTCAGGTCCAAAGGACCTTAAATTCCAACTTTACTCCCTAGAACAAGAGAAGTCTTGTGTAGTTAAGCATAGATTGGGTGTGTTGAGGATGTGAGATTCAGCTATCTTAGATTTGGCAGTTCTTTGTGGGGTGAAGGATTGAGGGGAGGTACATGGACCTACCAAAGAGAGTGATATATACCATAGTTAATTGATAATTTGATATGCTATTCCTAGGCTACCGGAGATTTATATAGAACTGCAATATTATATTCCAGGAGACATTTACTCAAAGGGGCTTTTATCCCTACTTACTGATAAATACCAGGCATTTGGTGGCTACACTGAACTCACTTGTCTTTTATCACTTTAATAACTGAATTATAGCTGTTGTTTGCTTTGAACTTTATTTAGTTCAACATTTATTAAGGGAACTTTTTGCCTTTTCCCATTATTCTAAATACTGAAAACATGATTATTAATATGGGAAAATGTTTTCAAGGAATGATGTGTTATCATTACTATTTACTAGTCTCTGCCTTTTCATGTCATACGAGGCTAAATTCCAAAGAAAAGGCATTCCCCAGAGCTTAGTGGACATTTTGTAGGGATGCTATAATTTAACCATAAACATTGAACAAATACTAATCAGGCTGAGATAGTTTGAAAAACAAATAAGCAGTACATTAGTGGGGACGACTGTTGTTTAAGGTCAATATTAATTGTTACTGCAATTAATAGAGTTCTGTTTATTTTTGTATAATGTCATAATTGGCTCCCTGTCACTTGTTTAGAAGTGGTTGATCAAGTGTGTGTGTGTGTGTGTGTGTGTGTGTGTGTGTGTGTTTGCGTTTCAAGGTCTAGAACACACTACAGATCTAACTTTTGAGAATATACCCCGTTTGAGAAAGGGAGACAAAAGTTTATATGTTCAGAGAGTAAGTAGCTTCTCTAAAAGCCCTTTTAATTTGTACACACAGTGAGTGGTGCTGCCCTTTTCTTGTTACGACAGTTGTTTGGATGATGTCACTTGTTCACAAGTCAGGCAGGCAGCTGGGCATTTTGAAACTCTATTGTCATTTTTTTGGCAGAAAGCATAGAAATAGGAGCAGTTATGCTTTCTGAAGGTCCTTTTTGTATTTAAAAGCATTTTTTATACAAGTAGAGATTTTCTTTCTTTGCAGTCAATCACTAATTCTATTGTCTTATTTTCTGTATCTCCCCACCCCCCATCTATCCTTTTCTGCAGATGTAAAACTCTAATCATCTTACCCCCCGAAATATCTCTTCTTTCTTCAGCCTTCTTTTGATGAATGCTGCCACCTTCTACCCCAGGGGTGGGGAACCTTTTTTCTGCCACCAGCCATTTGGATATCTATCATTTGCAGGCCATACAAAATTAACAACTTAAAAATTAGCCTGTTGTATTTGGTCAGACATTTAATTAACTCACCCCTAATGTCTTATCAGGGCCAGACCAAATGATTTCATGCGCCTTATGCAGCCTGGAGGCCCGACGTTCCCCACCCCTGTTCTATCCAGTTCTCCTAAGCCGAAATCTGCAAGTCATCCGAGATTACTTTTTCTATCTTGATCAATAAGTTCTGGTGCTGTTCTGTAGTAGCAGTATTCCTTCTCCGTCTATTCCTTCTACCCACAATTAAACACTTACCACTTCTCCGGGACTTTGGCCAACACCCTCCTAGACTCTCTGTCTCCCCTTCTGCCCCTCTCCCATGAGGCTGTGCAATAACTGCCGGTGTCATCTGTCAAAAAGAAATTTGGATTATGTCACTCCTCTTTATGTCCTTCAGTGACCTCACATTGCCTATTGGTTGGCTTGGGCCTAAGTGTCTAACAGTGTGACTTAGAACATGATACTTCCAAGGAGACACACAATGGTTCAAGCAAAAGTATTCTGGCTATTTCGTTTCTACCTATTACAGTATTTCAGAAGGCCAAAACATGATAAAGGTATATTTATACTTTATATGAAGAATTACATCTTCAGTATATATAGAACATGGGTGGTTATTGGTCTTGGTATTTATCATTCCCATGAATGTAGTTCTTTATATATTTTTTCCATATGTATTAATTCCTGAGCTCTATATCTCAATATATATAATAACATTTATATTATTTAAAATTATATGTAAATGATATACTATCATATATGTGCCTCAGTACATTTTGATCTGATTGTGTGTGATGTATCATATAGCTCTAGTTCATTTATTTTCACCACTGTGTGAGTGTACCATAATGTATTCACCCTTCTATTGATGTTCATTTGCATTCTCTCTCCCCCATTTCTCAGCCACCCACAACCTTTTTAGATTAAGCTCCCATGTTCCTGGCCCAGTACTTTGGAGAAGAGGGTATATTATTATTTGTGGCTGCTGTTAATCCTTATAGTTTTGGCATGTTGCATATCTTAAAAAATGAATGTCTTGGTTGCTCAGCATTGGTAGCTGGTTTGGGCTCAAGCAAGGAGTACCACTGTCTTTCTAGATTAGCAGACCTCACCTCACTTAGCAGGGCTGTCTACAGCAGTAACTGAAGCAAATTTCCTCTTTTCCAGCTGCTCAGAGCCCTCCCTGGCAAGTGCTTTCTCCTCCACTTGTTGCTTGGCCAGGTGATGTCTGTCATCCACATGGCTTCGCTGCAGAAGACCTGTGAGGAGGGTATGGATGCCAGGAGTGGTGTCCCCCTCAGCCCTCCAGTCCAGTGGTCCTCAAACTTTAGCCTGCTTCAGAACCACACACAGGCCTGACCTCACTCCCAGATTTCGAATTCAGAAGATCTGGGATCGGACCCAAGAATATTCATTTCTAATAAGTTTGCAGGTGATGCTGATCCTGCTATTCCGGGGACCATACTTGGAGCATCACTGCTTTAGGCCAACGTTTTCCAACCTATTTTACTTTTTTTGACTCATGGGCCCTTTTCATATTAAGGTGTAATTTCGCATCACCCACATGAATTTTAAAATTGTTTTATAATTTGACATGTTATAAAGAAGGGCTTTAAATTAAAAAAAATTGTATCAGCATAATATTAAACGTTGTGGTGGTCTAGAACTTCAGTACCAAAGTGTGATCTGTGGACCAGAATACCTGGGAATTGGTAGGAATGTAGGCCTCAGAGTCTATGTAGACCTAATGAACCAGAATCTGAGGTTTAATAATATTCCCAGGTGATTAGTATGCATATTAAAGTTTAAGACGCTGCCTGTATAGGGCTCACATTAAATCAAATCCTAGTAATATTCAAAACAAGAACATTTCAGATTTTAATGTTTAAAAAGTGGTACATGTTTTATTTACTTTCATAGAAGGAAAAACATAATTTCTTTGAAAATAAAAAGACTATATCAAATTTGGTTTTGGTACCAAGTAGTGAAACTAATGATGCATTATAGAACAAAAATGGAAAAAAAGTGTTCATGTTTGGAACTATTATTAATTGTACATAAAATATCAACTGCCTTATTTTAATTTTCATGAATAGATTTTTGATTGCTACTTGTAATAACTCTCTGTAAATAACACATTATGTGTATGGAGAGTAGTTTACCTATAAAGTAAAAGCCTAATTGGATATAATTTTTGCTATATTTATTATTATGATTTTTTTGAAGTCATAGTAGGAACATCTTTCATCAGATATTTACAGTTTAGGATTGAAGATTGTCTTGAGGCAGATTTGCAGAATGCTTATTTTAAAATGCTCTTATAACTTGTATTTTAATATCATTATTCATTATTCCTCTTTTCTTTAAATAACTGTCAATGGGGATAATAATAACACAACCTCTTAGGGTAGAGAAGATCAGAGTTTTATATGTAAAAACTTAGAAGACTGCCTGGCACATAGTATGATCCATAAGTGACTGGATCAACCCCATCCTCCTCTTCCTCTTCCTCGCTTATTCCTCTTCCTCACTATAGTTATTTTAATACATAGCAGCTCAGGTCAGAGAAGTTAATTATCTGTATCCTAGAGACCCAGTGCATGACATTCGTCCCTCAGCCAGGCATGTGCCCTCTCACAGTCCAGGAGCCCTCGGGAGATGTCCGCTTGCTGGCTTAGGCCCGCATGGGGAGCAGGCCTAAGCCAGCAAGTGGACATTCCCATGAGGGGCCCTCAGTACTGCCAGGGCAGGGAGAGGCTCCTACCATCACTGCTGCGTTTGCCAGCCGTGAACCTGACTTCTGGCTGAGCGGCGTTCCTCTTGTGGAAGTGCACTGACTACCAGGGGGCAGCTCCTGCATTGAGTGTCTGCCCCCTGGTGGTCAGTGCGCATCATAGCGACTGGTCATTCCCCAGTTCAGTTGATTTGCATATTAGCCTTTTATTATCTATACTAGAGGTCCGCTACAGCCTTCACAACCAGGATGGACAACCAAACAGTGGGCCCCTGGCCGCCGAGGCACGCAGGCGGGAAGGGTCTGTGGGCTCTGGGCATCCGAGACGCAGCAGTGGTCGCGACAGCAGCAGCAAGAAGGGTCTTTAACCCCAGGCTGCCAAGGCACGCAGCCAGGAAGAGTCTGTGGGCTGTGGGCCTCTGGGGCGTGGTGGTGGGAGAGACCTGTGGGCCCCAGGCTGCTGAGGCACA
>NW_006300036.1:3665790-3688159 GCF_000327345.1 Myotis davidii | reverse complement strand
CCAGGGTGGGGGCCCCCACTGGGGTGCCTGGCCAGTATGGGTAAGGGGATGACGGCCGTTTTCAGGCTAGTGGGTGACTGAAGTGCCCAACCTCTCCCTTTTTTTCTTTTTTCTTTTTTCTTTTGGGCCCGCTTTAGTTCTGAGGCTTGGCTTCAGCTCTTAGGTCTCAGCTGCTGAAAGCAGGTATCTGGTTTGTTTGGGTTCTATAATCGAAACACTGTTTCAACTCCAGCTCTGAGATCCCGGCTGGCTGAAAGCAGGTTTCTGGGGTTTTGCTTAGCTTCTATATTTGTAACAATGTTTCAAACTGCAAGCTCAGAGGCTGGCAGCAACAGGTGAGGAACACTGGAGTCATCCGTCACTGAAGCAAGCAAGCCTCATGTTCGCTTCAAGCTGCCTGGCTGCTGGCCGCCATCTTGGCTGGCAGTTAATTTGCATATCTCCCTGATTAGCCAATGGGTAGGGTAGCGGATGTACGGCTAATTACCATGTTTCTCTTTTATTAGATAGGATAATAAAAGCCTATGTGACTGGTGGAGTGATCAGAATGACCAGTTGTTATGATGCTCACTGACCAACAGGGGTCTGATGCTTCATGCACGAGCTGCCCCTGGTAGTCAGTGTGCTCCCACAGAGGGAGCACTGCTCAGCCAGAAGCCGGGCTCACAGCTGGCAAGCACAGTGGAGGTAGCAGCAGCCTCTTCCATGCTAAGGAGCAAGGGCTTCTGGACTGCAAGAGCCCTGGACTGCTGGCTTAGACCTGATCCCCAGGGCCTCTAATCTTGTTATATAAAGGAGAAAGGAAAGAGCTGTGGATGCTTCTAGATGAGATAAATTGAACTGTGAAAGTGATTACAATCTCCAGTGCTTCAGAGAGGAATGGGTGGGTATGTGTATAGAATATAAAGGTTAAACTACTGTTAGGATGGAACGACTGGAACAACTGGTTGCTATGATGCACACTGACCACCAGGGGCCAGACGCTCAACTCAGGAGCTGCCCCCTGCCTGCTGGCCAACCCTCCGGTCCCTCCCCGCAACTGGGCCCCGGGCTGGAACGAAGAACCAGGGGTGGATGGTGGCAGATGCGGGCAGTGAGGGAAGGAATGGGGGGAGGTGGAGAGGAGATAGGAGGCGGGGAACCACATGGTGGCTGCATGTGAGCAGCGAGGGGAGGTGGGGAACCTGATCGGCCCTGATCGCTAGCCATGCCTAGGGACCCCACCCATGCACGAATCCCATGCACCAGGCCTCTAGTCCACTGTATAAAGCCAAAGGGTGGACAGGATACAGTACAGAGTCTCAGCTATTTTTTCCAGGCAGCGGAGAGTATAGCACATGAGTACTAGAAAATAGTGTCTAGGGGTGGACAGCTAGGTTCAAATAGGGAGTAATTAAGGTTGGAGTCTGTGGTGGTTGTTAGTGTTACTAGCTTTTCTTTTTTTTAAAAAAATATGATTGGTCCTTTTATATAATTGCACTTTCTAACTCCTCTTGGCTGGGTCATTTGTAACTACTTCGTGCCATTGAATTAGGAGCAGAAATTTTGAGTGTCATGAGTTGCCTGTGTGAGGTCCTCCAAAACTTTTCTTACCTCTGGAACAGTGATTGGTCATGATTAGGATGACGACTGCTCTGACAGCTTGGGTTCCTGTGTGACTGTTTTATGCGGAGCACCCTTCTAGTGTTTGGTTGTTATATAGGATGGTCAAGAAATAGACCTTAGTTGTTTTAAGCTTCTGAGATTTGAGGGTTTTTATTATTGCAGCAATATGTGATCTGTATTGACTAATACAGATTTTTTTTTTTTGTTGGGTTTTGAGAACGACAAAACCATACATAGGATAGCAAGTGTGGATGTGTGTGTTTGGGGGTGGGAGGTGAGCTAGATTCCCCAAACCAAGGAGCCAGAAGCTTACCAAGGAGAGTCATTAGGAGTGTGAGCAAATCTAATGTCATCTTGGGACACAGGTGGAGAGAGGGGTTGAGGTCTTCCTGCCTCCTCTTCCCATGCAGAGAACTGACACACTAACACAAACACATACATACAATGTGGAGTATGTTTGGTCTACCCTTTGTCAGTGTGAAAACAGTAACTTAAAAATCAATGTAGAAAATAAATACAGTGCATAGAAAACCAGGATTTAGGAAAAATAACTATGTTGGGGGGTTTAAAGACTTTTTTTAGTACCACAGAAAGTAATATGTTTCCCTATCCCCTCCTCATCATACATGTTTACATTCACGTTTTTACATGCCCATGTGTGAATAATCACATAATATTTTAATCAGCCCTACTTGTGATAACAAGGCATTACCTCATGAGGCCTATCTGTATACAATATTTAAAACCTTCCTCTTCCTCTCCTCTCACACTCCTGATCGAACTAGTTCTTCCACTCCTCCATCCCTGCAGTACTTAGCATTTTATTTATTTATTTAATATGTTTTACTATTATTATTTTCCTCTATTCTCACCGGAATGCACATGCTAACAGAGAAAGGACATTTTTTATTCATTTTGTTGACTGACAACAGAGCCTGATACATAATAGTGTTTGTAATCTAATTATTTTAGTAATCTATGTCCACAGAATTTCCCAAATATTTACAGAGAGCCCATACACAGCATTCACCAGGGTGTGGATTTCTTCAGACATGATGGAAAAAGCAGATTATCTGGATTTTAAGTGATGGGTAGAAATTTAGTGGAAAGAACTGGGAAGAAGGGTAAAATTCCAGGATAAATGGATTGGAATTCTTTAGGTGTTACTGTTGTTTCAGTCTTGTGCATCTATTTTTTGCATGGTAGCACTTGAAGGTCTACATTCAAGGTTACCATTTGCCTGAAATTTTAAAAATTGATTCCTTTTGGAAGTGGTTTCTTTATTTGCAAACTAAAATGGTTTCTTAGTCTTGAAGTTGATCTCTGTTGATCACCCAATTTTTCCCCCCAATTTGTTTAGTTGAACTAGACATGAAGATTTTTATAGGCAATTTCAACTTATTTGACCTTTTTCTATTATTGATTTTTTTTTTTTTTTGAGAGTGAGGAAGGAAGAGGGATAGAGAGAGAGAAACAATAATCAGAGAGAGACATTGATCGCCTGCCTCCTGCATGCCCCCTACTGGGGACCGAGCCTGTAGCCCAGGCATGCGCCCTGACTGGTAATTGAACCAGGGACCTCTTGGTTCATGGTTTGATGCTCAACCACTGAGCTACTCTGGCTGGGCGTGATTTTTTATTTTTATTTTTTTAAATATAGTTACAACAGTTTTCTTTAGCTTTTAAAAATAATTTCATTTGTGTGTATTATAATGAACTATTATTTGCTTCAGTGCCATTATGTGCTTACCGCAGAGGTTGTCAGCCTCGGCTGCACACTGGAATCATTTGGAGAGCTGTGAAAATACCGATGCCTGGGCTCGACCTGCATCTGAGGTTTGGCCTTGGAACTGGATTTTTAAAAGCTCCTCAGGTGACTCAACTCCGAAGCCAAGCGTAAGAAACCATTGGCTTAAAGGATTTCGGACGTAACTGAAACATGCTTTCCACTGGGGAAAGTAGGTAGCCATGGCTTATCTGAGTGGTGTGATCAATCTGCCTTCTCAATCTCTTACTTAGAATACAGTGGACTGATTAGAATTGGGGTGGTAGAATGAAGTCCTTGACTTTGTTAAAGCACTTTTATTGTTAGTCACCAAACCATAAATGGAATTAAAGCATATGAATGGGTAGAATACTTTTAAGGCCTTTAAATTCCCGTGTGGACGGGGAAGGAATAATAGTTTTTGTTTTGAGCTCTATGCAAATTCAAGTCCTTTGGCTCATGATTTAAGTCAGACATGAACAAATACATTTTTAGAACCTGTAACAAATACTAATTTATTGTTAGTATAGGTAGGCAAACTTTGTTCTTAAACTCTTGTTGACTTTGTCACCTACTTTCAATGTAATAAGTACTCTGTTACCATCAGAAGGTCTTTGTTTACTCCAGTAACAAGATGTTGGACAAGGACTTGTAAACTCAAGTAGCTACCTCCCTGAGGTATCAGAGAGCTTCCAGAAGTAAATCAATCTGAACTTTAAAGTATTCCTAGCTTTTATTCTGAAAAGTAATCTAGCCTACTTCCAGCTTGGAATTTGGAGCTGAGGTCAGGTTAGGGATATTTACTGTAATTTCACTGTTTGTTTTGAAGTATTGTGAAGTTCCAGAACACACCATATTTGTAGTATGTACAGCAATAGGGCTGCAAATTTCTTTTACTTCTATGTGACCGACCGTATTAGTATGGTGTCTGAATACAGTGGGACTTAGTGAATTGGTGAATAGGATAATCAGAATTGTGTCCAAATCCTAGGTTTTCTATTTATTAGCTCTTACCTGATTTATTTAACTTATTAAGCTTTAGTTTCCATATCTGGAAAATTGGGGGAAATAATACCTAAGTTATTGAGTGTATATTATAATGAAATGTTTTAGATTTTTAATATAGTACCTGCCCAATGTTGGTCTGTAATAAATAATCTTTCTGTAGTTTTGAATTTGAATTATTCTAGAGAATTATTCTAGTAAAAGTGATACCTGAGAAAAAATTAAGTTCTAAATTTTCTTTAATGATGAATCTTATGAATAATGACTATTTGGGGTGATGTATAAAATCATATTTTATGTAGAAAATTTCTGAATTTTTAATAAACTATGGAATCTCCTGATAAAGATTTTGATACCTTTGTTTATCATGATAGGTTTTATACATTTTCATTATGTTTAGAGACATTTTACAAGAACTCATGATTCTTACAATATGAAAGGAGAATTTGGAAGGTGGATAGTACAGATTAGGCAGTATAATATAGTAAGGGCATAAATACCTAGATGCATATATACACAATGAAAATATAAGTGAAGCATAATATAGATCATGTTAAAGTATAGCCAAAGCAAATGAATTCTTTCATTAAAAAATGGTTATTTCATTCCTTTGTGTGCCCAGATAAGATGATCATAGTAATGACTCCTCCTGTTTTCTGACTTTCAAAATTGCTCTCATTTTTAAAGGCACAATTCAAATGTTGTCCATTTTATAGTCTACTTGCTCTCTTCCCCATCACACACCGCTTACAAAGGAATCACTTTTCTCTGCATTCTGTCAGCATGTGACCGCTGCCTGGCACTGTTTCATTGTAAACGCAGTTAAGTTTATGGCATTCGGTTGAAGGTTGCATGGGGTCCCACCAGCTTTGACATCAGAGAGATGTTAATTTTAATGTTTACTTGGTCACTTTCTTTGTAAGGATTTCGCCTTTCTGTGCTCAATTTTCTTACTGTGAGACAGATGGGGATAAAAGCTTCTACCTCATAGTGCTGTTGAAAGATTAGTAGTGTCAGTGGCCTGAGATAGTAAGTGTTCAGTAAATGGTAGTGAATATTGTTATTGTTGCCGTTGTCTGTGTATGGCATGTTATTTATTGTATGTAAATATAATATGTGACTTAAATAAAACCTCCTTCTCTAGACTGCACTTTTTAGGACAGGGAACCATCACTTGGCATTTTACATAAGGTTTAGTAAATTAACAAATACGTGTTGATTGAGTACATTAACTTTCACTTTTACTTGGATTTTAAAAATAGTATTGGTAGATAACACAAAATGTCATAAAAGTTGTTTTCTAAATCGCTTTGTTTTAAAATCCCTGCAGGTAACTTCTTTTCCCATAACTTCAGTGCCCTGAAACCCGAGTATTCCACCAAGATAATATGATAGGCACTCTCCGTGGTTTGGAGCCATATCCTATTTAGACGAATGCGGGCCTTCCAGAGGTCCTGAGAGCTTGGTACAGAGCACACACTGCTTGCTAGTTGGCGCGGCAATAATGCCATCTCTGCCTCAAGAAAGAGGTAAGCTGACTGATTTCATCACATCACAGAATACAGATTATAGATCATCACTGCTGGCTATTCATAACAATTAAAAATTGGGGATTCTTAAAGAACCAGAACTTAAAATTTTACATTTTTCGGGAGGGCATTTGTGTTCTCTGATATGGAATTTTTATTATTTCAATGATATTTGGTTGGTTTACGTTTCTCTTAAAGTTATTCAGGGGCCTTCTGCCTTGGATCTGCATACAGAGCTGCCTTTTCAAAGCACACTGAAAAGGAGAGTCAGAAAGAAGAAAAAGAAGGGAACAATTACAGCCAATGTTGCTGGGACAAAGTTTGAAATTGGTAGGTCTTCTCAATACCATGAGATTGTCATACCTGTTGGAAAGTCTAATTTGATGTTGAAAAAATGTAGAAATTCAGAGATACTCTTTTTTATGTAATGGATTTTTAAATGCCTTTTATAAAATTTTATTTTTTAATGAGATATTTATCATGTTGATAATCAAATAGAGCATCAGTGTAAATGAAAAACTTTAGTTATTATTTAGAATGGTTTTGATTAAACTCAATGTTAAAATCAAGCATAAAATAAGAACATTAAACAGATTAAAACGTTAAATAGAAATTGAACAGTTTAAATTTGAGATTTTTATTAAACAATGAGAACCTGAGAAAGAATAGAGTAAAAACATTTCTCTCATTTTTAAATAAATCTTTTGAAGATAATGTTGCTTTTTATTAATGAAATTCCAGTATTTCTGTCTAAAAAGTATCTGCAGTGTAGAGAGCAGATAAGAATTAATTGCTTGAAATTAAGATACTTTTGCCCAGCACTGCAAAACTCATTATGAATAACAAGCACTCAAATAATATTCTTCTGTTCTTAGTTATTTTGCATTAAAAGAGTTGAGGAAAATCATATGAACCTCAAGGATATTAAATTTTTTTTAGCCTTTATTAATATTTGAGAATCTCGTTTTCATTTACATTAATTCATCAAAGCTCAGCAACAATCAGTGAAATATTTCAGTGGGATTGAGGTCCCCCAACACTGTTCCAACCGGTGTTCCTCAGAGAGAACCGCGCTGAGCATGTTGGTGTGAGAGGACGAGATGTGACAGGTTCAGGGCTTCTCTGCAGCGATTTTTCAGAAGGAAAAAATGAGAGTGAGGTGGTCTTTGTAAAAGTGAGTGATGGTCCCACTGGTGTGGCTCAGTGGTTGAGCGTTGACCTACGGAGCAGGACTTGGCGGTGGGATTTCGGGGTCAGGGGACATGCCCCGGTTGTGGGCTCGATCCCCAGTGTGGGGCGTGTAGGAGGCAGCCGATTAATGATTCTCTCATCATTGATGTTTTATTTCTCTCTCTCTCTCTCCCTCGCCCTTCCTCTCTGAAATCAATAAAAGTATATTTTTAAAAAGTGATAGCTGGGTGGTGTTAACTCATCCTCTCACTGTGAAGGTCCTCATGGGGTTCATAAGGAACCTTGATTTAAAGGAGAGTGTTTAAATGAAGTTCCCTCTCACTTTCCTAGGGAGTGTTCAGAGGGCTGACATTGTGTTAGAGTTCTCCATACTGATTCTGGTTCCGCTCTCTCATCAAGGTCTTCCCAGTCATTCATTTCTGAGAGGCGCACACATGCGTCTCATGTCCTCAGGAACAGGTCTGCTCCTGAGCTGCTGGTCTGACCTCACTGTCTTCTGCCTGTGAGCCAGTTAAAGGGGTCTCCCAGGCTATGTCGCTATTGCCCTGGCCCTCCTTATGACCTCTAGCTCCTGAGCCCCAGGACGCCAGCTGCCTGGTGGTCTGTGGCAGATGAGAGAGGAACAGCCCTTTCCCTGACTTAGTTGTCACCTGGCCTTCAGACAGCCTGAGTTTCCCCAGGCCTCTCATGTCAAACAGCATCTTCAGCTCACAATCCCCTCCCCGACCTCATCCACCGCCCGTCACTGTCCTCTTTTATGCCTGTGTACTGGGCCCTGTTGCATAAACAGTTCTTTCTTTTCCTCAGCTGCGAAACAAACAAGTGTCCCCAGGATTTGAGACCAACAAGTGTTTGCTCATCAGTATCATACTGGAGCCAAATAAATTCAGACAATTGATTGCTTTGTACCATTTCTCCTCATATTGGATACCAGTAAAAGTAAAACTTTTACAAATAAGTATTTTGCTTACCTGTATTGTAGGCAAGAAGGAACTTGAAATTTATTGGAAGAAAAATGTCAATATGTTAATTATAATATCTAAATCAGAGAAGAGTCCATAACTAGTTTGTACTAACAAACAAGGTTTCCTCTGAGCACAAATCTCTTTTTCGGTAAGATTAGAGGGTTTGTAGATAGGAGAGAGCCAGTTTCGGAATCTGTGCAGTGAATTCTGCTTTTTTATTTTGCATCCTGAGTCAACATGCTGACTTGGTTTTAATTGCTAAAAATAATGGGAACTAGGGGAGGTGGAAAGTAGGTCTAATGATCTAATGACCAGGGGCTATTTTTCCCTTTTCCCTTTTGTACCCAGCCCAAGGTCATGAAAAAGCCAGGAAAGTACATTTTGCTGATAGAGGTGTTGTCTCAGCTGTGCATATGTTCTTGTGCTGTGAATAATCACTGAGCTCTTTAGCAGTGTTGTGTCCCTGTTAAATCTCTGAGGATTTTGGGTGCAATCTAAAAACAGTTCTCAGTTACTGCTGAGCATAATTTGGCCCTAGAGAAATTGTTATAACTCAAAACAAGGTTAGGCTATAACTAATGGAGATTTTGCCAACAAAGCACTTTGAGCTAAAATTTGTACGTATCAAAATATGTTTCCCCATTGGATATGTTTCAGAAGTATTTTAATTTTGGTTTAACTTAACCTTTTACTTGCAGTTCGTTTAGTAATAGATGAAATGGGATTTATGAAAACTTCAGACGAGGATGAAACGAGTAACCTGATATGGTGTGATGCCGCAGTTAAGCAGGAGAAGATTGCAGAGCTGCAAAACTACCAGGTGGGGAGTTAGCCATGGCCCATCAGTGGCCATGAGGAAAGTTACATGCATTCCCTCATAGCTTTCTTTAGATAGGGTTCTTGCTATATTGACAATCTCACCTGAATAGCCTGTTGTGTTGCCGTGCAGTACTGACTTTGCATGAAGTCTGCATCCTTTCAGATGTAACTTGTAACCTCTCTGCATCTTTAAGTAAGAGTTGATAGAAGAAAACCTTTATTAAACTGGTGCTTTGCATTATGTTTAAAGATGAGTCATGTGGAATAGATGGCCTAGCGCGATCATGACATGGCCGTTCCATGGCCGTTATACACTTGGCTTCATTTTTTTATTTTCAGGATGTGATACAAACATATTAAAAAAGTCAAATGCATGGAATTTTAGACAGTTCACATTTTATGCAGTTCTTCTTCCATTAGTATAGAGGGTAACACAGAATTTACTGCAGGAAAAAGAATAAGTCCATTTTCACTAGTTTTTCTACAATGCTTATCTGTATGACTATAGTAAATTTAGAATGTAAAAGATAATTTAGGTAATTAATTACCAGTTATTCAACACCAAAAATTGTAACTTTAATGTCATTATAAACACCCTTTTTTGATTTCTTTAAAATTGTGCAATTTTTATTCTCTATATAATCAATTACTATAGATTTTTTAATTCATTATAGGTCATTTAACTTAAATATTTTACATTAATAATTGTCAGTTTATTAAAACATGAAAACTTAAAAGATGGTGGTAACTGTATTTAGTATAAATGACTATATTCATTAAGTCAATGAGGATATTAATATTTACCTTTTTATTTTCCAGAGGATCAACCATTTTCCAGGAATGGGGGAGATCTGTAGGAAAGATTTCTTAGCAAGAAATATGACCAAGTAATCTTCATTTTCTTATCATAGAATAAACCTGTTATAAATTTACATTTTGAATATTAGAGTGCTATCTTTTACAAAGGTACATTGATTTAAAATGATACTTTGATTGAAGAGAGAGAATTTTAGATCTAGAAGGGTCTGAAAAGTTCTCTGGTTCTATTTCTGCACTTTGCCGAGGAGGTAACTGAGGGTCAGAGAAATACCTTGCACAAAGTCAACACATAGTTGGTAGCAGAGCTAGAGCAGAATCTTGGGTTCTAGAATCTCAGGGTTCCTTTTACTGTTTATTCAATATGTTCTTATTTATTTTCAGTTAAACCTTGCAGGATCTAATATGTTGTATTATGGTGTGTGTGCATCTGTGTATTCACATATTGGTTACTGAGCATCTGATATGTGCCAGGCACTGTAGTAGGTGCATGTGTGCGTGTACATACACATAGGCCACATATACACAGAGTGGGGCAAACATAAGTTTACAGTTGTGAGTTTGTGAAACACCGTTCATTCTTGCATTGTTATTTATTGTATTTTTCCATATGAAATATTATAAACCTCAATTGTAAACCTACTTTTGCCCCACACCGTACATGCCCACCAGGGATATACATGCACATACATTTATTTCTGAGGCCACTGTTTAGAGCAGGGGTGGGCAAACTTTTTGACTCGAGGGCCACAATGGGTTCTTAAACTGGACCGGAGGGCCGGAACAAAAGCATGGATGGAGTGTTTGTGTGAACTAGTATAAATTCAAAGTAAACATCATTACATAAAAGGGTACGGTCTTTTTTTTTTTTTTTTTTTAGTTTTATTCATTTCAAATGGGCCGGATCTGGCCCGCGGGCCGTAGTTTGCCCACGGCTGGTTTAGAGGAACAATCTGCTTTCATGGGAAAAACAGTTCACAGGTACTCAAGTACCGAATGAATTGTAGAATTTTTATGCAGTTTATATCTCTACTGATAAGATTAGTTTAAGAAACTTGAGTGATAAATTGAGAAAATTTTTAAGAGATATCTTTCACAGAGAAAGGTTAGTAAAATTGTGTGTACAATTAACGAAAATCTGTATGTATCCAAGTGAAAGTTTATACATCCATTCACTCAACAGATATTTTTGAATGTTTATTTTTTTCCCCTAGAGACTGTTAACTGTGAGGTAAACAAGATAAATAAGGCCTAGTCCTTCCCTAGAACTCACATTTTAGTAAGGGAGGAAGACCGACACGTACAGTACAGTTTTATGGTGCCGCGTTAGAGGTAGAGTCAAAGGCTCGTGGCGACCAAGATAGTGGGAGAGATTATTTTTGAGCAGGCAGGGAAGGCTTTCTGGCGGAGTGAAACTGAGATGGATATTGAAAAGTGTATAGGAATTAAATGTTTATCTTGAGTATTTGTGTGCTTTAATTTTTTCCAAGTTTATATGTGAAAGAATGTTATTCATAAATACTACATGGTTAATTTAAAACTATATTGTTCTAATTAAAGCTTTAACTTGATCTGATTTTATATCATTATTAAAAATATAATACACAGCGTGGCTGCTGTTGCTCAGTGGTTGAGCATTGACTCATGAACCATAAGGTCATGGTTCGATTCCCAGTTAGGGCACATGCCCAGATTGTGAGCTCGACCTTCAGTGGGAGGGGTATGTGTGTGCAGGAGGCAGCCGATCAATGATTCTCATCATTGATGTTTCTATCTCTCTCTCCCTCTCCTTTCCTCTATCTGAAATCAATAAATAATGTACTGAGATTATTTAGCTTATTGGCTTATTCTGGGCTTGACACATGGAGTTGGTAATTACATTCTTTTTCTTAATAAAAACATAACTTTCTTACAGGGTTCTCTTGAAAGAACACTTGAAATATGGTAACTGTATGAACCTCCAGTTGTATTTAGTCCTACCTCTTTGCATACTATATACTGTTAGTATGGTTTCATTTTAGTTTCTACTAATTTTATTTGGGGACAATATCTGCTACATTATTTGCTCACCTATTAAAAGACTTGCATACATTTATTAAAAAGACATTTTTGAAACAATCAGATTTTCTTTAATATAAAATACTTTAAAATATTTCTCTTAATTTATTTTTATTGGGAATCAATATATACAAAACGGTTAACATCTGGGATTTATCAAAAGTAAACCTTTAGCCCTGTACGGTGTTTCACAGTGGTTAGAGCATCAGCCTATGCACTGAAGAGTTGTGGGTTTGATTCCCAGTCAAGGGTATGTACCTGGGTTGCAAGTTCGATCCATGGCCCTATTGGGTGCAGGAGGCAACCAGTCAATGTGTTTCTTTCACATCAATGTTTCTCTATCTCTACCTCCCTTCATCTCTTACTCTTCCCCCCTTCCACTCTCTCTAAAAAAATCAATGGAAAGAATATCCTTAGGTGACCATTAAAAACAACAAAGAAGTAAACATTTGATACTGAGTATTATCTTTAAGTTATGTATCAAATAAGCAGCCTGATCTGTAGCAAATACAAAAATACTAGGACATGCATTGTAGCCATAAAACCACATGTATAAGCACATATAGTTCATATAAAAAAACCCCTCTACTGACTAAAGGCTTCACATAGTTTTCTCAGAAAAGGAATTAATCCCCCCAAAACACCAGACTAAAAGGCAATCAGAACTGCTCCCTATAGGCGACCCAGAGGACTCAAAATCATCTTTAAAGAAGCAATATAAGTGGCACCTGGCCATGAGCTATTCCTACTGCCAATCCCCATTCCTGAGGAATAGTGACTTTTTCATGTTATATTGCTTTATATGCCTTTATTACCTCTATTACATTGTATTTAATTAATATCCTATATGTAAATTTCTTAGGAAAGAAACCATATTAACTTATATCCCCAGTGCCTGGCACATAGTATGTACTCAAATATATGATTGATTTACTAATAAGTAAATTAATACATAGGACAGAGAAGTGTGTCTATTTGTTTTTACTGATGTATCACCAGTGTCTAGAATAGTGCCTAGCACATGGTAGATGCTTAATAGACACTGCTGAATGAATCAATAGATGAATAGAGGGATTTAATAGTAAATGTCAGGATCACAGGAAGAAAATTTAGGAAAGTTTGAATAGAAATTACTTCTTATACTATCTCTAACTAACAGAATGATCAAGTCCCGGCCTCTGGATTATACCTTTATTCCTCGAACATGGATCTTCCCTGCTGAATATACTCAATTCCAGAACTACATGAAAGAATTGAAGAAAAAAAGGAAGCAGAAAACTTTTATAGTAAAACCAGCTAATGGGGCAATGGGTCATGGGTAGGTATTTTTCACCTGTAAATTATATCTATCTATCTATCTATCTAAAAGCCAAGTGACCGGAATGACCAGAAAGACCAGTTGTTATGATGTGCACTGTGGCCGGCCAACCTCCTGCGGGCCCTGCCCGATCTCCCCCCCCACCCCCACCTAATCAGGGACAGGGTCAGCCGGCCAACCTCCCGGTCCTCTCCCCTGAGCCGGCCAGAGCCCATCTGTGCACGAATTTGTGCATTGGACCTCTAGTGTATGTATGTGTGTGTGTGTATATATATATAGTTGGAGGGTGGGGGAATAAATGTGAGTATTCACTCATGGTTGAGTACTAATATGAAAAATATGATAAAATAGGATTCTAACCATTGCTGTTTTTGGAACTAAATATTTAATGAGTCCTTTCATTCTGTCCCACAGGCTTTAGTAATTTAATTTAAAAATCAAATAAACAGGTTGGAAGACCTTAATAGGAGACAATCTAATGGGGGGGGAAAAGATGTTTTCTATTTTTTAAACAAAATTTGCATTTGTAATAATTTTAGAGTAATCTTGGATACTACAGAGCTAAATTGACTTGGAGAGAGAAATGGGAAGGGAGTTACTTTTACATGTGTCTTCTTTGCTTTACAAATACATTTTTTCCTTTTATTAAATTTATTGGGGTGACACTGATTAACAAAATTATACAGGTCTCAGGCGCATAATTCAACAACTCATTACCTGTACACTGTATTGTGTGTTCACCACTTCAGGCCAAGTCTCTGTCCATCACCATTTATCCCCCCTATACCTTTCTCCATCTTTCCCAACTCGCCTCTCCCCTGCAATCACCACACTGTTATCCATGTCCATGAGTTTTTTCTCTTTTATGTTCAGTCCCTCCACCCTTTCAGCCTCCCCAAACCCCCTTCCCAGCTGTCAGCCTGCTCTCCAGCTATGAGTCTGTCTCTGTTTCGCTCATTTTTATCTCTGTACCCATGGTGATTGGATTGAAAATAAGTAGAACACATTAAGCTAAAATACCAAGAAGTAGATATGCTAGCTGAGAATAGATTATATAACTTTTATTTCTATCCTTTTGATTTCTTATGTCAGTTCTCTGCAATGTACTTTTAAAAAATGTAACTGAGTCTGCTTTTAATAAGAACTCATGAGTCATTTTAATCTTTTGTTTTAAATGCTTTGGGGAATAAAGGTTTTTTGGAATTGTAGCTATTCAACACATTTCCCTTTAATTTTCAATCACAATCTAGTCAGACATTATTTTTAACTGTGGTTTACTAGTTCAAAAAATAAACATGTAATATTAGTGGGAATTTTATGTTAATTGTTTAATGTAAAGTTGGTGCTCTATGTTAGTCTCAAAGAAAAAAATTTGGGGGCATAATTGAAGTTCACATTTTTTCTCAATTTTAATGTTAAAAATAATGTTTATATATATATACTTATATATGTATATATATATATATACTTAATGGTAAAACATTATACAGAAATATTAATCAGATTTGACAACAGTATAAAAAATAGCTGAAAAAGCACACTGAATGCAGTGAGCAGGTAAAGGACACCTCTGCCATCTGTGGAGGATATCCATTTCCTTGCTGATCTACTGTTTGATTGTCCTCTCCATTGCTGAAAGTGGGGTGTTGAAGACTCCAGTTGTTATTGTTGAACTATCTACACCTTTGAGTTCTATCAGTTTTGGCTTCATATATTTTGGAGCTCTGCTGGTAGGTGCATATATGTTTATAATTATTATGTCTTCTTGATGCATTGCCTTTAAAAAATCACTATGTACTGTTTTCTTTGTCTTTTGTAATAACTTTTATCTGAAAGTCTATTTTGGTTATTGTTTGCATGAAATATCTTTTCCATTTATTTACTTTCAACCTATTTGAGACTTGGAATCTAAAATCAATCTCTTGTAGACAAAATATAGTTTGATCATGTTTTTTTAAAATTCATTCTGCCAAATCTTTTTTTTTAATAAGAGAGTTAATCTATTTGTACTTAAATCATTATTGATAAGGAAAGATTTACTTCTACCATTTTGCTATTTGTTTTCTATGTCTTATATATAGTTTTCATTCCTTAATTCCTCCATTTCTGCCCTCTTACATATTAAATAATTTTCTAGTGTACCAATTTAACTTCCTTGTCATTTATTTAATTATATTTTTAATTTTTTAATGGTTACTTTGGGATTACAATTAACATCTCAATTTATAGCAGTCTTGTTTGGATTAATATCATTTTTCTTTCAATAGTAAAAAACAACAACAACAAAACACAAAAAAACCTTGATCTTATATAGCTCTGCTTCCTTTTATTGTCACAAAATACATTCTGTTCATTGTATATCCAATAATGTGGATTTATAATTATTGTTTTATGCAGTTGTGTTTTAAATAATATAGGAAAAATGAGGAGTCACAAACTTAAACTATACTAATAGTGACTTTTATATTTACCATGAATCACCATTAGTGGTGATCTTTATTTCTTTGTGTGTATTTGAGTTACTATCTAGTGTCCTTTTGTTTTGCCTGAAGGATTCGCTTTAGCATTTCTTGTAGGCCAGGTGTACTAGCAAAAAACTCCCTCAACTTCTGTTTATCTGGGAGTGTCTGAATTTCTTCTTTAATTTTCAATAGTTTTGCCAGCTATAGAATTCTTGGTAAAAAGTTCTTTTTTCTTTTTCTGTCAGGTCTTTGAATATGTCATTTCACTGTATTTTGGCCTCCAATGTTTCTGATAAGAACTAAGCTTTGTATGTTATTGAGGATTCCTCGGACATGATGAGTAGCTTTAATCTTGCTACTTTCAAGGCTCTTTGCCTTGGCTTTTGACCGTTTGATTGTGTGTCTCAGTGTGGATCTCTTTGAGTTTGTCCTACTTGGAGTTCATTGATCTTCTTGGAATTAAGATATCTTCAGCTATTAATTCTTCAAATATTCTTCTTACCCCTCTTTTTCTCTCCTCTTTATTTGAGACTCCCAGAATATGTATGCTAATATTCTTGTTTTTAAAAAATATATATTTTATTGATTTTTTGTAGAGAAGGAAGAGAGAGAGACAGAGAGTCAGAAACATCGATGAGAGAGAAACATCGATCAGTTCCCTCCTGCACACCCCCTACTGGGGATGTGCCCACAGCCAAGGTACATGGTTGATTGGAATCGAACCCGGGAACCTTCAGTCCTCAGGCCGACACTCTATCCACTGAGCCAAACCAGTTTCGGCAATGCTAATATTCTTGATTGTGAACTTTTAAACTCTGATTTTTCTTCATTTTTTTTTCTTTTTGTTCCTTAGACGAGTTAATCTTAACTGATCATCTTCAAGTTTTGCTTTTTTTTTGCATTCCTAAATATTCTGTTTAGCACCTCTAATGATTTTTTTATTGTTTTGTTATTGTACTTTTCAACTTCAGAATTTCTGTTTGAGTTCTCTCCCTTACCCTTTAAAAATAATTTCTATCTCTATTGATATTCTCAAGTTGGTGAGATAGCATTTTCATGATTTCCTTTAACTCTTTGAATAAATTTAAAATAGTTGATTTCAATAGTTGATTGTTCAGTAAGCTCAATGTCTGGGTTTTCTCAGAGACTTTATGTTAATTGATAATATTCATGTGTATGTATCATACTTTCTTTTTTCCTTTGCATGACTTATAATCTTTTTGTTAAAATTTGACATTTTTAATTCTATAATGTAGAAACTCAGAAATTCAGCTTCTCTATCTCTTTGAGATAACTCAAAATTATCAACTGGCAGTAGGTTTGTTGTTGTTATTGTTCATGCTTGTTGTAGTTGCTACTTATTTGCACAGTGGGTTTCCGAAATAATTTTGTAGAGTCTGTATTCTTTGTTGTGTGTGGCTACTCTTATTCTTGTTCTGTTAGGTCAGTGGTCAGCTACTAATTGGACAGAGATTTTCTTAAACATTTGGAAACCCCCCGTCCAAAAAATTTTGCCCAGTCTTTGCAGACGGATTATGTGTGTGTTTAAGTTTGAACAAGCCTTCTGTGTCCAACTAGGCAATTATATCTCTGCTCAGCCTTTATTTCTTACTTGTATAGAGCCCCCTGGTTAGCCAGAGCTAAGAGCTTAGGATCTTAAGATCCTGAGCAGGCACCTACCTTTGGGCATGGACATGGCCTTCTGGAGTCCTAGAAATATGTCAGAGCTTTTCAAAACCTATTCCTCAAAGATTCTCATTCCTCAGTCTTTCCCCCCAATCTTTTTAGTAGGTCTGTTGTTTCCTCCAGTGGTTAGGCAGCAGGGCCTAGTACATATGTCTTTAAATCTCCATAATTGCCTCCCTAAGTAGCTGCCTCAGCCTGGGGAGAGTTTCCACTTAGGCAAGATAAAAGCAACCCCTTTGAGGTCCTCCAGGGAGCCACTACACAGGTTGAAAAAACAAGGCCACCAAGAGACTATGCTCTATTCTGCTCCCTCTAGAATCAGTATCAGTACTGGAAACATGGGCTGCTGTCCAAGCCCACTGGTGAGCTGAGGGTAGAGAGTTGGTACCAGAGTAAGTTAAGCTGCCCCAAAGCTGTTTTATGTAGATTCAGCTGTGGTAATTTTTTTTTAAAATTTTATTTTTACTTATTTTTTGATTAAATGATCCCTAGTTGTTACAAGCTTTTGGTTAGTTTCCAGAATTCCAGAAAAGTTGATTCTGACAACTTTCTTATTTTTATTGTTTTGCAATTCACTGCTTTTGTGAAGGCACAGACTTTGGAGTTATCCATTCCTCAGTATTCTTCTTGAGTATTAGCTATAACTTTGCAAACATCTTGACTCCATATAAAATTGTTCTTTTGATTCTTTCTCTAAACTTAGGATTTCTTTGATAAGAAATGGTGACAAACTTCCATCCCAGGATCATTTGATTGTTCAAGAATACATCGACAAGCCTTTCCTAATGGAAGGCTACAAGTTTGATTTACGAATTTACATTCTGGTAACATCATGTGATCCACTAAAAATATTTCTCTACCACGATGGACTTGTGCGAATGGGAACAGAGAAGTACATTCCACCTAATGAGTCCAATTTGGTAAGTGATACCAAACAGATTCTATGATTTGATTCATAGATTCAACATGTACTTTTTAAAGAACCCATTGTGTCTAAAGGTTATATGAATGAAAGTTCCTCCTCTCAGGTTCTTAGAGTCTAGAACAGGGGTGGGGAACCCTTTTTCTGCCAAGGGCCATTTGGATATTTATAACATCATTCATGGGACATACAAAATTATCAACTTGAAAATTAGGTTGCTATATTTAGTCAAGCATTTAATTAACTCACCCCTAATGCCTTGGAAGGGTCAGACCAAATGATTTCACGAGCCCTATATGGCCCGCGGGCTGGACGTTCCCTACCACTGATCTAGAACAACCATTTTCAACTGATGTGCGCAAAAATTTTTAAAACATTCAGTACCTAGTCAGAGGTACTGTCCTTTTTGCCCTTAGATTATCAGATGAAAAAATGACAACAGGCAGCACAACAATAGCTTGTCCAGTTGTGAATGAATCAAAATTATACTTATTTTTTTGTCAGATTGGCAAGAAACGATATTTTTGTTGTGCTGCAGAATCTTAGTAATTAGTTTATATGTGCCATGAGATGAGAATGGTTGAAATCGTTCTGGTTTAGAATGATTGCATGTACAAACAGGACTACTTCCAACCTGTAGACAGCTTTGGGAAAAATGGAATATAAAAAGGTGTCCGCTCCAGGAATGCTAATCAGGAAAAGCCATCACCTCTGGGTGCTGTGGACACAAGGATGGATTTCTAAGCACATGTGTGTGTATGCAGTAGCCCTGGATAGAAATGATTTTTCTATAACTATAAATAAAAATATAAGATGCCACTAGGAAGTATAGATAGAATGTTTATGTAGTTGAGTACAAAATGGCTAGTTTGTATTCAGCTCCTCAAGGAGGAGGCTGTACTTGAACAGTGTTTATACCTTTGTATAAGAGGTTCGGTTTAAACATACAGAATGTGGGAGAAAGTATATGAAATAGGGGAAGCAAAAGATATCAGAAAATAGAGTTATTTATTTTTGTTGGACTAAAAGAGAACATTGTAAATTTACATTGACCAAATGTGAAGAAGAGACATAAATGGTCTGTTTCATTGTGATTTTTAAGTCTATTAAACTGTAATTTATTATTGTATTTTTTCATAAAGTAATAAACTATAACTTACAGTTTATATAAAACAAACTTTAATTTATTTTTTGTATGTATTGATTTATTATTAACTAAAAGTAAAAGTTTAGTTAACTTCTAACCATTTTTTAGAATTGTTTCCCCTTTGACAAAGGCCTGGTTACTGTTTATTCTAATATTATGCACATAATTAACTCTATTAAGAATGGTCATGTTTCTGCCCTAGCTAGAGTTCGATCCCTGGTCAGGGCACATATAAGAATCAACCAATGAATGCATAAATAAGTGGAACAACAAATCGATCTCTGTCTCTCTCTCTCTCCCCCCTCCCTTTATCTCTCCCTCTCCTTTTCTCTTTCTCTCTCTCTCAAAAAAAATAATAAAAAAGAATGGTTATATTTTCAAAATTCAATAATAAGGGCTGATCATAAATGTTACTATGTTCAATGAATTAAAAATTTTTGTAAACCTGGCAGAGGAAGAATAAGGGAACTGGTAGTAGGGGCTTCTTAAATATTGTTTAATAAATGAAAAAGTAAATTCTTAATTAGTGGTGAGCACATATAATTCAAATGAGGAGTTCTGCATATTTGCTTTAAAAATTTTAAGACTGTAGACCTAAGTAATGGCAGTGAAAAAAATGTGACATGAAGATACTTAGTTTTAACAAGCCAAAATACTAATCATGTTCATGAAGCATATATTCATTGTGATGCAACAATGCTACCTGAAGTCACCTCTAGGAGATGGATCATGAGAGTAGGATTTATAGACTTGATGAATGTTCATGGGAAATTGGAAGGAGCCAATCTTTTTCAAGTTTATTTGAGAAAAACACTCAGCAAACATCCTATCTAATAAAAGAGAAACATGATAATTAGCCATACATCCGCTACCGTTCCCATTGGCTAATCAGGGCGAGATGCAAATTAACTGCCAGCCAAGGTGGCGGCTGGCAGCCAGGCAGCTTGAAGTGAACATGAGGCTTGCTTGCTACAGTGACGTAGGACTCCAACATCCCCCGCCTGCCGCTGCCGGCCTCTGAGCTTGCAGTTTGAAACATTGTTACAAATATAGAAGCTAAGCAAAACCCCAGAAACCTGCTTTCAGCCAGCCGGGATCTCAGAGCTGGAGTTGAAACAGTGTTTCGATTATATAACCCAAACAAACCAGATACCTGCTTTCATCAGCTGAGGCCTCAGAGCTGGAGCCAAACCTCAGAGCTAAAGCTGGCCCAGAATAAAAAAAAAAAAGAAAAAAAGGAGCGGTTGGGAGCTTTAGTCACCTGCCAGCCTGAAAACAGCCCTCAGCCCCTTACCCAGACTGGCCAGGCACCCCAGTGGGGACCCCCCCCCTGATCCAGGACACCCTTCAGGGAAAACCAGCCGGCCCCACCTGTGCACCAGGCCTCTATCCTATATAGTAAAAGGGTAATATGCCTCCTAGCACCGGGATCAGTGGAGCCGTGAGGCCTCCTGGCACCGGGATCAGCCTGACAGGGGGCAGGCCCAAACCCCCTGATCGCCCTGGAGCTCTGTGTGTGACAGGGGGCGGGGCCACAACCTCCCTATCCTCCCTGCTCTGTTCGTGACATGGGATGGCGCCCCAATCCCCTGATCAGCCCTGCTCTGTGCCTGATATGGGAGAGGTCCCCAACCCCCTGATCACCCTGGGCTCTGTGTGTGACAGGGTGCAGAGCCCCACCCCCCACCCCCACCGGCCCTCCTCCGTGTGCGATGGGGTAGCGCCATAACCTCCCCACGAGCCCTGCCCTGAGTGTGACAGGGTGCGGGACCCCAACCCCCTGATCTGCCCTGCTCTGTGTGTGACAGGGGGGCGTGCCCCAACTCCCCTATCAACCCTACTCTGTGCATGATGGGAGGAGCTCCCCAACCCCCTTATCAGTCCTGCTCTGTGAGTGATGGTGGAAGTGCCCCAACCCTCTGATTGGCCCTGCTCTGTGCGTGACAGGGGTGGCGCCACAACCTCCCCCATTGACTCTGCCTTGAGTGTGACAGGGGACGGTGCCCCAACCCCCCAATTGGCCCTACCCTGAGCGTTACTGAGGGTGGCATCACAACCTCCCAATCTGCCCTGCTCTGTGCATGACAGGGGGTGGCGCCCCAACTCCCCAATCGGCCCTGCTCTGAGCCCGACCAGGGGCTGCACCTAGGCATTGGGCCTGCCCTCTGCCACCCAGGAGCAGGCCTAAGCTAGCAGGTTGTTATCTCCCGAGGGGTCCCAGACTGTGAGAAGGCACAGGCCAGGCTAAGGGCCCCCCCCTCCCCTCCGAGAGCACAAATTTTTTTGTACCAGGCCTCTAGTAAGGATATAAAGAGGCAAAGACAAAACAGCCCTAATATGGAGCATCATAAATGTGCTGTTGATCATTCAGACACTACAGCACTGCATGGGGAACAGCATTGTCTGCTGAGTGCACTCTATTCAGTGATGGCGAACCTATGACAAGTGTGTCAGAGGTGACAAGCGAACTCAATTTTTTGGGTGATTTTTCTTTGTTAAATGACATTTAAATATATAAAATAAATATCAAAAATATAAGTCTTTGTTTTACTATGGTTGCAAATATCAAAAAATTTCTATATGTGACAGGGCACAAATTTCTATATGTGAGAGAGTTAAGTTAGGGTTTTTCAAAATGCTGACACACCCAGCTCAAAAGGTTCGCCATCACTGCATCTATCTTGTTAATGAGTTACAGTGGCCTCTGCATAAGAATAGGGCAGAGGCTGTGTTTGCTAGTCTTGTCTTTTGGTTTATGCTACTTATTTGAGCTTTTATTTTTTAATGTTTCTTTGCAAAGGTTTAGAATGTTCTCTCAGAAAATTCATTTTCTAAACACAAATTTGAGTAAAAACTGTAAATGACTCCCTAACTGGTTTGGCTCAGTGGATAGAGCATCAGCCTGCAGACTGAAGGGTCCTGGGTTTGATTCTGGTCAAGGACATGTACCTTGATTGTGGGTACATCCCCAGTGGGAGTGTGCAGGAGGCGACTGGTTGATGTTTGTCATTCATCGATGTTTCTGGCTCTCTATCCCTCTCCCTTCCTCTCTGTAAAAAATCAATAAAATTAAAAAAAACA
>NW_006300036.1:3631269-3663721 GCF_000327345.1 Myotis davidii | reverse complement strand
ATCAATTAGGGTGTGCTGGGGACTGTGTTAATTTGAAGAGCATAAGAAAGAGGTCTGAAGGACATAGATACCACTCAGCACTATTCTATTGGTGCACATGATATTTTGGGCCCAGGGTGGTTCATCTCCTAATTTGTCAATAGAAGCTGTAAATCCCCAGATTTGTAAATATTGACAATCCAGTCAAAAGTTTTAAAAATGTAGGACTCATGAAAATGTTTGTCATCTGGATTTGGTTAGCTGCCCACCAACTTGTTTACTTTCTATTATATCTTCCTGAGAAACTACATACCTCCAAACAAAAATTTGATTACAATAATTCTATGTTTATTTACTTATTTATTTTAGTAAGGCCAATTTTGTGGAAATTCCAAAAAATGTTCTAATGATAGATTTACTATCATAGTGCATTAGATGACTCAGAGTTGAGAAATTTATGTTGGGGCAGTTGCTTTTTTGATGGAAGATCATATGGTACATGATATTGCCTGTATGATTTAATGAGTAGGTTATTTGATGATTAGCACAGTGAGACCAAGGACATTTCATATACTCTCCAATATTCTTTTTTCTTTACCAATTATTTCATGTGCATATGGGAATGTCTTTGTGAAAAGGTGGCGCCTGTTGGGCTGCCTTGGTGAAGTATGTAGAGAGAGAATCAACCAGAGAAAAGTGAGTATCATAAGTTTATAAGTGGCACTTTATCCACATGATTAAATTGGGAGAAGGTATAGAAGTAAGACTAATATTACTCATAGATTAGGCAATTAACTTTTCTGTTATAGCCTAAAGTATAACTTTCAGATATGACCTAAACATGACCAATGTGAGTCTATTAAGGTCTGACACATTCATGATCTCTTCCATAAATGCCTAAATTTTGCATCACTTTTGTCTACCTTAGTTAGAATGTATGTTAATAATTTATAAGTAATAAATTACTTAATAAATTAATAAATTTATATAATTTAAATAAATTAATAACTTATTAAATTATTAACTTTTCCAAATACATTTCTTACATTTATCTTGTCAGATTGTCTGCATTTATTTAGTTATTTAAAATTTTGTCATTATTCAGAATTACATATACTTTGTAAAGATCTCTCTATTTTAGGTGAATCAACAAAATACTATATTATAAAAAGAGAATGATAGGAGGAGGTAGAAAAGGCAAATGTAGTAGATTTTTATCATAATGTTAATAGTTTACAAATTTTATGAATTTAACTTAGGCTTTTTTTTAATAACCTCTTTTCTGGGGGTAATTTTTAAAAAAAGTAACTGCCTATATCTAAAAACTAGCAATACCTTCCATGAAGCACCAAGAATGAATAGAAAATCAACAGAAAATCAGGCCATAGAGATTAAAAATGATTGTAATAATTTATAAAACCATTTTTACTGAATGCCTTTTTGTATATTTTGTGTACAAATCTACAAATCATATTTCAAAGCAATGATACTTTGAAAAGAATTGGTGATATTTGATTTATGCTTGATTATATCACTCCTGGTTTCACATATACCTACAAGCTTGCCTTTATATTTCTAAAAATGTGTTGTTTTTTATGTAGAAAAAACCAGAGATCGGTAATCAGGGTCTATTAATTCCCCTCACTGTCTTGTTCTACACAGACACTTATTAGCCAAGGTTTTAACTTTTTTTGGTACTCTCCAGTTGTTTTAGTAATATCTCCAAAGATTTATATGGAGTGCTTTTTGTCTTTCATCTTTAAATTCTTTGGTGTTACCTTTAATTTGTTATTTTGAATAAAATTTTCTGAGAACAACCTCATGGCATCTCTGACCTTACTTCCAGATAGAGAGCATCGGGTTGAGATTCTGGGTATCAGTGAGGTTAATTTCTGCCTTCCATTTTTCTCCCATACGGTTAAATATTGCGCCCAGCTGGTAGTGGGATTTTGTGTCTGACCTGACATATGAGATGGACTTCTAGTGGAATAATAGAATAACTGTAACAGTAGTTTAGTTAAGTTGCTAACACTTAGTTCAGGTTCAGTGTGCTCTGGTCGCTACACTGAGAGTTTCACGTGGAGTCTCATTTTGTCCCTTCGTCAGTCTTTTTGCAGCAGGTGTTATTACTATTGCCAGTTTACATTGGCAGCAGTACCTGCAGAGAGGCAGTTCCAAAGGCAATATATTCTAAGCAAAAACCAGTGGGGCAGCTTTTCAACAATCCATAGCTTGTTCTCCAACTTCAGTTAAAACAACTTTTTGCTTTATTGGCATCAGTAACTCAGCCCCGTCATAGTCTGTGTCCTCACAGAAAATGATGCCAGCCAGCCAGCTCACTTAGTGGCAGTATTGCCTCACTTCCGATGTCCAAGTGGACATTCTATAGTGTCGTCTGTGAGTTAGTTTACTCATTTGTTCACAGATGTTTTTGAGCATCTCCTATATGTGAGGTACTATGGCAGGCACTGGCATGGGGTTGTAAATCAGACACACAAGGACCCTGCTCTAACAAAACAAGGAAAAGATCGGCTGGTTCTGTGCTGCGAGCTATGCAGTAAGGGCTGATGGGTGGCGGTTTTGACCCCAGGGTCAGGGACGGCCTCTCTGGATACCAAGGATGAAGACATAGGCATAGGGGGAGAAGAGTGTCTCAAGAAGAGGGAACAGCTACTGAGATGATCCCAGAGGAGACAGGCATGGCGGGAGCTTCGCGGGTCCGGGAAGAGTTGGATGGAGGGAAGTCAGGGCAGTGGCAGGGCTGGGTGACCCAGGGCTAGTGTGTAAGTCCAGGCCTTATTGCCACGTGTGTAAATGAGAAGGAAATAAGGCTTTCTCCCCTTTTAAAAATCTGTGCTTGTAGGAGCTGGTGGTTAAGACTCTGATCGTGGCAGAGCCTCATGTCCTGCATGCTTATCGGATGTGCAGACCTGGGCAGCCTCCGGGGAGTGAAAGTGTCTGCTTCGAAGTCCTGGGATTTGATATTTTGTTGGACAGAAAGCTAAAGCCGTGGCTTCTGGAGGTAAGGCATTTTTAAGAAGAGATGTTATCACTGTGCATTAAAACAAACGTTTTTAAATGTGTACTTGGCACCGTTGTCTCATTGACTGAGCAGAAAGAGGCCTGAATGGAGTGTGTGGGAGGAAGAGAATGAAAATTCATGGAACAGAACAGTTCTAGGAAGGATCAATATGTGTTTGATATTACTTTTCCCAAATTAGTATTGAATTTCTAGGCCAGGAATTTTGAATATCTGTGTGGATCTACTTTTACTGATTTTTTTAAATCTACTTCCTCCAATATTTTCTCAGCCTCAGGGCTTCTACCACTTCATGACGTGTGGGTGCTGTCTTTCCTCTCTCTGTGTGGGCACCTGGGCCCCGGGACCACAGCCTCTCTGTCCTCAGTGTGTCTCCCTTCATGCTCTCGAAGAGAGATGCTCCAGTGGGTTCATTAATCTTGGCACCCAGGTGGCTTGAATGTGCCTTTATGGCCATATCACATACCTGGGCCTCCCCTCAAGTCCAGCCCATCAGCTGTGTGCCTTTGGATTTGCTGCCCGTCCCTGCTATGGGCAGAGTTGTCATTCCTTTTATTTATAAAAGGTCACTCAACATCTGGAAAATACAGGGTAATATACAGGAAAAAATAAAAATGATCTCTTTTAAAGATTTTTTTTGTACCTTTCCTTCCAGTCTTAATTAATTTATAATATATCCAGAAGAAACTTTAGGTCGCAGAGTGTATGGTCATAAAGTACTGTATGTAGGAAACTTTATCAGGAAAACAGCACGTTTCCAAACACTAGTGCTTACAAGATTAGTTATATTTTTGAGGAATATATTCCTATAGAAGATATCAGCAGCAATTACCTTTCATTTTAAGTTGGATTATCTCTCTTTTTTGTTAATGATTTAGAAGTTTGCAATTACATCTTTAATATCAAGGCTTGCAAAAGTAAATTGAATGAGTGATAGATGAGATCAAAACATTCAAAATATATTCTTTGGGAAGAATACTTTTCCATACCACAGGGCCGATGGTTTCCTGTGTGTATTGAATGTACTATGAGTAAATAATACGTATTATTTCCAATTACAGTTTTGTCAGGTGTTCAAATTTTGCTCCTGCTCGGACCCTAGAAATCAGATGAATATGAGGAATGTTGCTTATCCTTTAGCTCCCTCCATTGGATATCAAAGCACTTGGCTGCACCATGTCTAGTGTACTGAGACCTGACATTGTCTAGGGTTATTGTTTTGTCTGCAGTCACCCTTTCCTGCTCTCAGCTGTATTTTTTTCTACCCCTGATACTTGTCTTTTATCCTTGATGGGTGGGGAAAAAGTGAAGGCACATGCAGGAGGTAGAACTGCACGAAGAGCAGGGACGAATGACTTTACAGACATTTACAGTTTTTAAAAGCAGTGGCCTAATAGGAACTTAGCTGGGTAAACCAGAATTGACTGAATGGTTGAATTCTGTCTTGTTTTGTTTTTAAGGCTCAAAATACCATTGTTTGCATTAATGTTTCTTCTACTTTATTTTGTCCTTCATTTTTCAGAAAAATAAGAACCATTACAAAATTCCACAATAACCAATGGCTAAATACTATTGTTTGCATTAACATAGTTTCATTTTCTATTCATTTTTTTTTCATTATTTCTGGATCAATCAGAACCATTAAAAAACTCAAAGAAAAAAACACACAACTAAAAGTTGTGGAGAATAAACATTTAATTATATTAAAACAGTGAAAAGAACCTTATGTAATGATTTTGTTTCTTTGTATTTTCAGCTGCAACGGTAATGGTTCTAATATGTAGTTAAAAAACCTTTTGGCGCCATCCAGTGGAGCAATGGAGAAGGTGCTTCTGAGAATGCGATAACTTTTAGTTCACTGGAATGATTTCCACTAATGATTTGTAGAGGCAAATTGCAGAAATTTTCAAGCATAGAAAACATTATTAGGGAAAATCATTGAATTTGGAAGGATATGAATACTCATACTTTAACTGAGCTAATTTCTTTTAAAAAATATTTTTAATTGATTTTAAAGAAGAAGGGAGAGGGGGGGAGAGAGAGAGAGAGAGAAATATCAATGTTTCAGCTGCCTCCTGCTCGCCCCACACTGGGGATCGAGCCTGTAACCCAGGCAGGTGCCCTGATGGGACTTAAACCGTGACTTCCTGGTTCACAGGTCGATGCTCAACCACTGAGTCATGCCGGCAGGGCCTTGAATTAATTTCAATAAGTCATTGTGCCAGGTGGTAGAGATACAAGAAGAATAAGACAAAACACTTGTGGGGACTCAGATGTGTGTTTTATGGTAATGGTTGAGGGTATAAGGAAGCAGGGTGCCAGCACAAACAATAAACTGACTAACCTCTCTGTGTTCATGTGTGTATTTGAGAGTGAAAACAATCTTTGCAGAAGAGGGAACACCTGAGCAAAGTATTTAGAAGGTGGGATAGGGGTTGGGGTTTGGAGAAATGGGGGTAGGGTGGGGAGAAGTTACTGGACAGAGGGAAGAACACTAATTTAGGAGCACAGAATCTATTCTGGATACTTTTATATGTGCATGAAATGATTGTGTTTGTTTTGATACTACAGCTATAATTTGGACAGTTAATAAATAATACTAATTTAATTTGCTTCCTAATAATTTTCATTTTCACATCCTTTTACAAGCTGCTGAATTTTAAGACTATAACATTGGCTAGGTTTTGTCTGTTTTAGAATTTAGGCAGTGAAAACTAGAGAAGCCATCAACATAACAAAGTAGAATTTTGGCTCTATGAAACCTAATTTTCAGAGTTTCTTCTGTGAGCCATTTGTGGTTCTCATATTTTTTTTGTACCACTCTCATAAAAATTTTAAAAATCTAAGACATTAATTGAGCAAAAGGTGTTTTTTTCAACCTTTTCATGTATTACTTTAATTGGTTACATTTCTTCATCAACCAGTTTCTTTTATGTGATAGCAGGAGGAAGACTTTGAAATAGATATGAGAGAGGGGTTTGAGATTGTATTGTCCCAAATTACCATTCTGCAGAAGGGATATGCCTGGCAGAACTCCAGACTGCAGTTTTAGAATGGAGCACCTAAGGGATTCTATATAAATAACATTTCAGTGAACCAATTAATAATCGTCAGTTCCTAAATATTTGGTTAATTTTATAATTTGTTACTTACATGTAATAGCAGAACTGTCATTGTATTACAAATTCTAGAGATCTGAGTCACTATGGAATGGTTGAAACATTTTTCATATAAAAGACATTATCCTTTCTCTGCACTTTTAAGAGATAACACTTGAACAACACTTGAGTAAATGGATGTTCTTGCAATTACCAAGCTACTCCCTTCCCTAAGAGCACAGCACACAGGCGGGAATATGTTAATCACCTTCTGAATCAGAAATTATCAAAGGAAAAATACAGTTTGGCATCTATAATAATAAAAGCATAATATGCTAATTAGGCCGGACATCCTTCCGGACATCCTTTTGGACGACCTTCTGGACGAATCTGGGGCTGAGAGGGAAGCCCAGGTCCCAAGTGCCTACTGGCACCCAGAGGGAAGCCTGGGTCCCAGGTGCCAGAGGGAAGCCGGTGCCGGCAGCCAGGGGAAGGAAGGGCTACTCTTGCACGAATTTTGTGCATTGGGCCTCTGGTATTTCTATAAAAAGACTATCATGCATCTGTCAAAATGTTGACATGGGAGATTTTCATGATACATTGTTAAAAGGAAAACTTGGATTATAAAATAGTATAATTAAATATAGACATTTATTGGGAAGGTAAAATGAATATTATAAATATGCATAGCAAATATCTGGAATACCATTTATTAAATGATTAACAATACACTAGGTAGTCAGGCTACAGGCGATCTTTCTGTCTTTTATTTAGCTTCTATTTACTAATTTTTCTGCAGTGATCCCATGCCACATTCCTAATTAGAGGCATTTGTATTTCTGAGTGATTTAAGTTTAATGTGTTTTTTCGTTCAACTGCCAATTGTAAAATGCATGTCATCAACTACCTTCTCTCTTGTGGTGATAGATTTGTATCAGACAGCCCTTGTCTGTGACCCGTAGCATATGTTTTTAGATAGCCTGTGGAGTTATCTGGTGGTCATGAGGCTAAGCTACAGTTGTGAACTCAGCAGTGTTTAATTTTCTTAAACACCTGCTATTCCAGTTACATTTTCGTAACAACAACAAAGACAAGAACAAAACTCCAGCTGCTGAAGTGGTAGTATATTGTCTAATGGGTTTCTGGGTACATAGAGTTATTTTTTGCTTTTTGTCTAATGAAATCCTGGCAATGATGTCGGAAATGACATCACAATCACACATGGCTCATTTATTCCCGTGAGTCCTTACGTAGTTAGAAAGTTCATGGAGGTTAGCCTGCAGCTGCCCTTAATGGTATCTTCTGGGTAATATGTAGCTAGTGTCTTTGGAAATGAAAATTGATGAATCTTGTTTGATTCAGGTAGGAAGAAGCAAAATTTATTTTTCAGTTAGTAATGGAAGGATGAGTCACTTTTACTTCTCTGAAGTTAAAACTCAAGAGTGCTTGGGGTAATTTGGTTGAAGAGAGTAGAAAAGAGGGGGAGGGCAGATATGCTGACCAAAGACCCTGAGCCAAGACAGCAGGAGGAAAGGGGTGGTGATAATCAATTCCTTACTCCTGGCTTAGGGTGATGGGGAAGGGAGGCTAGGCAATAGTAACCGGTCCATTACCAGGCAGAGCTTTGAGGTTTATTCCAGAGTCCTTCTACTGATTGGGGATCCCACATTAGATTAACAAATATGTATTGAATACAGGGCATCCCAATATATACACACACTTTGAATAATTATAAAGGCAGTGTTTATTAAAATTCACTTCATTTTCAAAATTGAGCTATCAGCTTTTAAAGTGTGTATACAATTTTTGGGGGAACACCTTGTATTTTTTGGCCTACCCACATTTGCTTACTCTCATTGTTTTCTTTGTAAATTTTAGATCAACAGAGCTCCGAGCTTTGGGACTGATCAGAAAATAGACTATGATGTGAAAAGGGGAGTGCTGCTAAATGCACTGAAGCTCCTCAACATCAGGTAAAGTATTTCCTCCATTTTTTGGAAAATTTTTGCCACATCTGACATAGAACATTCATTTGTACATGGAATTGGCTTGAATTTTTTTGTGTTTTATATTTTGAATTACTCAATTCCATTTATTTTTTTCGAATGTCTTTTCCTCTCCTCTAACACACAGTTTTTCCTTCTCCTCATTTAATGTGCTGAACCTACAGTAAAAAATATGGTTAAGTTAGAGTATTGCTCTACTTATCTTATATAATAAAAGCCCAATATGCAAATTGACCAAACAGTGGAATGACCAGTTGCTATGATGTGCACTGATCACCAGGGGGCAGACGCTCAACTCAGGAGCTGCCCCCTGGTGGTCAGTGCACTCACTAAGGAGCAGCTAAGCAGCAGCAAGCCGAGCAGTAAGGAGCAGCGAGCAGGCAGGCAGTAAGAAGTGAGGGGTCCTGGACTGTGAGAGGGATGTCCGCCGAGGCATCCCGGACTGTGAGAGGGCATAGGCTGTGCTGAGGGAACACCCCTGCCTCCACACACACACATACACAAAATTTCATGCACCAGGCCTCTAGTTTAGTAATATAGAATATGAGGTTGAATTGGAGACTGCCTTAGGAAACGCTCTAGATTATTTCCTCACCTTAGAAGAAACTAAAACAGAGAGGTCATTCAGAAAGTAAAAAATCTCAAACAAGGATTTTCTCCCTTTCTCTCCAGAGGTCTTCCCAATATATCTTGTTACCTGGGTAAACAGAAAAGAGAGGCAGTTGTTAAGTGAGGCTTAACCTTCCCATTGAAAAGCATCAATGCGATCCCCCCCCGCCCCCCATTTTTTAAGGATGAATAATACTCTGTTGTACTATGCACCATATTTTCATTATGCATTCATCCACTGGTGGGCATTTAGGTTGCTTTTGTCTTGGCTATTGTGACTAATGCTGCAATATATACGGGAGTGCAGATATTTATATGAATCCTAATTTCAACTGCTTTGGATATATACCCGGAAGAAGAGTTGCTGGTTGCAGTGTATATGATCATGGATGTCAAATAATTGTAACACTATTATATGGGAAAGCTTTTGGCTCATAATGAAATAAATATTTTAGAAGTTTAACTGAACTTCTCAAAGAAGTAATGAAATGTTTGCAATTATAAGTGTTGAAACAGCATTTAGTGTGTTGGGTTAAAGGACCTCTAAGGTTTTTTGATCTTAGAGATTTTATGATTTCAATTGATTCCACTTGTCATTTTAAGAGCTCTAAAGAAGCTGTGGGATGTTTCCATGAAATTTGTTTATGTTAAATGTTTCCAAGCATTTAGCAGATGCCTGATTGAAAAGTATCTTTCATGGAAAGCATCATTAGAAAAAGAGATAGACATATAAATCTGTTCAAAAATGTTCATCTGACTCCTCCTTTTGCCAGATTAAAGAATGATTTGCCTAAATTCTACTGATATCTCAATTATGTTAAAAGAAATGAAAAGAAAAAATAAATTTCTATTAATTTAGCTTACACAGTGTATCATTATTTTGGATTACTTAAGCAATATGCCTGTACTTTTTTATTTATTTATTTACTATTACTGTATAAGTAGGCCTTGAATTTTCTTTTTTTTCCTGGCATGTCTTTTGACTTGCCACCCATGGGTGTTTTTGGTCTTCTTAAAAGTGAGATATATACATTGAAACAGTGAGACATTTCTAGGCTTAAAACGAAGGGAGAATTGGACTTAATCTTTCTTAATTTTCTTAGTGTTGTTCCACTAAGAGAATTTAGCAAAATTCATACCATATAGAGCTTATGCTAATGAAGCTTAGGTTGCAGCTGTGCCTTTTCTCTCCAGCCAGATGGAGGGCTCCATGGGTATATGTGTTAGACTTGTATCTCACTGTGGCAAGGTATGCGATGGGCACATCATGGAAACATAAGCAGGAGCTGAGAACACTAGGAAAATTCTTGCCTATTTATTAAATATTATTGGATTAATTTTTATATGGACTATTTTACTTTTGGATAGAATAAATTGCTCTGTGATTCCCTATTATATTTATTTTAATCAGACTATCACAATGATCTTTTTTATTGTGTTATCTTTCTGCTCAAGAACCTAATTGGATTTCTATTGCCAACACTTAATCTAAGTTCCTTTCATAATATAACTTAATCTTAGCTTTTTCATCTTATTTCCTATTTCTCTCCGACCAAAACTGTTTAGTTAGGCTGATTATCACATTACTAGAGGCCTGGTGCATGACATTTGTGCACTTGGCAGGAAGGGGCCCCTCAGCCCGGCCTGCTCCCTCTCGCAGTCCGGGACCCCTCGGGGGATGTCCGCTGAGGGGTCCTTAGTGCTGCCTTGTAGGTAGGAGAGGCTCCCACCACTACCACTGTGCTCACCAGCCGCATGGCTTCTAGCTGTGCGGTGCTCCCCTTATGGGAGTGCACTGACCACGAGGGGGCAGTTCCGGCATCGAGCGTCTGCCCCTAGTGGTCAGTGCATGTCATAGCAACCGGTCGTTCCATTGTTCAGTCGATTTGCATATTAGGGTTCTATTATATAAGGTTTTTCTCACATGTGTAGCCTATTCTCATTGATGATTTATTCTGTTCCTTATCCTGAATGCCTTTCCTTACTGCCTATGACTCAAATTTTATCTTTTATTATGGTGTATTAGCACAAGTTAATCTTTTCTTTCTTTGAACTTCAGGAGGAATTAGAGTCTGCATAGGACATGGCTTATTGCTTTGTTTACTCTTTTCTGCTCTGTGCTCTTTTAGTTGGGCATGGCAGATTTTTCCTTTCAATTTGATCTAAGCTCCTTGAGTCAAGGAGCATATACTTTGCTATCCTGCACAATTCTTTTAATATATATATATACTTATTTATTTCAGCTAGGAACGGAGAGGGGGAGAGAGATAGAAACATCAATGATGAGAGAGAATCATTGATTGGCTGTGTCCTGCACACCCCACACTGGGGATCAAGCCATAACCCAGGCATGTGCCCTGATTGGGCATTGAACCGTGACCTCCAGGTTCATAGGTTGATGCTCAGCCACTGAGCCCATGCCTGCCAGAACACAATTCTTAGTATGATGCTTTACTTATAGTGTGGCTCCATATGTACCCCAAAATTCATAGTGTAAATGTATACTTTCAGTCTCAAGAGAATCAAAAAGTGTGTACTGGTGGTATACAGCTCAGAGTATGTATCACAGCCCCTGAGAATACTGAACCTCATATTGAGGGGTCAGAATTGATCCCCTTTGTACTTGGATGGCACAACGTAATTTCAGATTCAGATAATTTTCTGAAACATTTGGCGTGGGGTCTTCAGAGATAAGAGAATACAAAAGGGGCTATATGCAGAACAAGAGAAAGAAGAATAAGTAAAGGTAAATAGTAAAATAGTAATAAGTAAAAAAGGAGCTTTTTCAGTAATAAAAGGAAAAGGCAATCCTGTATATTGGGGGTGTTGGTGTGTTGATAAGAAGAATCGTTTTTCCTCCATAACTATTGTATTATAATCATTAAAATTGAGTCTACAAAAGGTAGTTATAGTCTCATGGGTTCTGTGAGTCTGAAATACTGTACTGTTTATTAGTTTAGTTCAGATTAGATTAGGTTACATTAGATTACCTGACCCTTAGTTATGACATGACTAGTTCACAGGCTACATGTGTATGGTGTATGCAGCAATTCATGCTACCCTGCCCTTGAAAATTGATTCTCACTGGCCTCTTTGACACTCTATTTTCTGAATTCACTTAACTTTGAGCATTTCTCTGTCTTCTATGATTTCACTCCCCCCTACTTGTCATTTTCTTTTCACTGCATTCTTGCCTCAGCCCTCTTTTCCTCTGTGTCAGTCTCATTCATTTTTGTAGCATCTTTTGTGATTCAGACACTGGAGTCCCAGGTCTACACCTGTATTGAGGCACAGATTAGGGTTCCTCTCGACAGCTCTGTCCACTCTTGGGCTCTGGTCTTGCATTTGCAGATCTCTGCTGAGCATTTACACTCAATGTTTCTGGTCTAATAGGGGCTCAGTTAATTTGTAATGAGTGAGTGAACTAGTAAGGAAGTAAGTAAATGAATGAATGGGTGAGTGATCTGATGACACTTTAAATTCAATATAACCAGAAGTTGAATTATCTTCTCCTTTCTTGCTGGGTTTCTCTCTTTTCTTCTGCTAATGATGTCAATTACCTCCAACCCACAAAAGAAAAACCTTTTCATATATTTAATGTACATTCTTAGCTTATATTGTACTAGAAGATGGAGATAGAAAAATTAATAAAATTTTCTCTCCTTAAGTGGCTCAGTTATTAAAAGGGAAACCATATGCTCATAGAAAAGTACTTATAATGATAATCACTCAAACCTAGTTTTGTGTCTTGCTTTGCTAGTTAATTGTAAAACCATCCATGTAAATGTTCAGGCTACAAAGCTGGGAGTTATCATTAGTTCCTTCCTTTATTATGAATCAACTGAACCCTGTACAGTGTATGACTACCATTTAATTTTGTAGTCTCACTAAGTTTAATGACTTCTCATTTCTCTCCTGGGTTATTTTACTGGCTTTCTTCCTTCTTTCAGTGCTAACCCCCGCCCCATTTTCCAGCCTCCACTCTGTGGCTCTGCAGATCATTTGACAAGTGTTAACTACTTACTGTAGGAGGGACTAGGAATTCAGTGTGTACCATGATTCCTGGGTTTCTGGCTTGGGCAACTTGTTTAACAATACAATAATGATTTAGATAAAAATTTTAGGTGAGAAACAGATTTAGAGGAGTGATGAGGGAAGGTAGAGAGAGAGAGAGTTCAGTTTTAAACATGCTAATTTTGAGGTTCTCTGTGACCCCGGGAAGAATTGTTAACCTGGAAATCTGATATATAGTGCCCTGGGAGATAGAGATGTCTATTTGACTGACAGCCATGTACAGATTGCTGTTGGGTCTAATGGATGAAAGCACATAGTGTACATATTGAGAAGTAAAGGGGGGCCTGACAGAATCCTGAGGAATGTCAACATTAAAAAAATGTCTTGAGGGAGGGAGTGGGAGAGAGAGATAAAAATAGCAATGAGAGAGAAACATCAACATCAATCAACACTGATTGGCTGCCTCCTGACGCCTCCTGCTGAGGATCTAGCCCACAATCGTGGGCATGTGCCCTGATGGGAAATAGAACCGGTGACCTCTTGGTGCATGGGTTGACACTCAACCACTGAGCCACAGCAGGCCGGCGAGGAATGCCAACATTTGAAAAGATATTTATAAACTCTGATATTCTGATCACGTTGTTTCTACTCTATCAGATGAGGTTTAAACATTGTATCAAAGCAGTTTTGACCTTTAGATTGTATATAAAACAATGTTTGATCTGGTCTTTGCATCTCTCATCAATATGATCACTTTTTGTTCTTTTCCCCTGCCTTGGAATTAATTTTTCTAAGAACGCATGTGTGGTGCTATGCCACATGTTCATGGTTTTTGCACATATTTAAATGTACGTTTATCTTAGTTCCTCTGATATCAACTCATTAAATTTTTGGGGGGTGGGTAAAATATACCTCACATAAAAATTACTATCTTAACCATTTTTAAGTGTGCAATTCAGTGGCATTAAGTACGTGCACAATGTGGTGCAACCATCACCACCATCCATCTCCAGGACTTTTTCATTGTGCAAAACTGAAAGTCTGTCCTCAAACAAGTACTCTCCACGGATTGCACCTGCTACGTGGGAGGGAAGAGAGAGGAACGAGTTTCAGAGGAAAGCAGTCTCCCAGCAGGACTTTTTCTATGGAAATCAGACAGCTGTAACTAAATTTGCATGATTGGGCAAAAATGAGACGGACTATGCAGAAGTCTTCAATGAAATAGTGATTGTTAGGCTAGGATTTCAGTCAGAATTGAAAATAAACTAAGAAGTGGTTAGTGTAAATGAGGGAATACTTAAATATAAATGGAATTGTTGAAGGAAGAGAAAGATCCAATATTCATTAAGGACCTATTTTTGATACCACAAGTTGATCTTTATAAGAACTGTAGGAGGGAAACATTTTTGTTATATTTAATAGATGGGGAAATAGACTCAGCAGGTAATTAACCTGAGATTGTACAGCTAGTACATCGTTATACTGTTTTCATTTTATTTTGTTACCTTCAGAGCTTCTATTTACAATGGGGAGACCCTTATTTGATGCTGATTTGATGAATATAACGTATGTGGATATATCATTTAATAGACATTGATTCCTATTGTCACTGTGTCTCCTTTTCTGCTCCTTCTCCTCACAAGGATAAAATCACAATTGGAATTCTAGAATAGGATCGTGTGTTTTATATTTTAGGACCAGCGATAAAAGGAGAAACTTGGCCAAACAAAAAGCTGAGGCTCAAAGGAGGCTTTATGGTCAGAATTCAATCAAAAGGCTCTTGCCAGGTTCCTCAGACTGGGAGCAGCAGAGGCATCAGCTGGAGAGGCGGAAAGAGGAGTTGGTATGACTATTTTAACACACCCACGTTTTGAATTGCATAATTCATTTGCCAGGTTTTATTTGTCAAATTTCTGTATTTCTAGAAAGAGAGGCTTGTTCAAGTGCGAAAGCAGGTCTCTAAAGAACAACATGAAAATCGACATATGGGGAATTATAGGTAAGCGTGCTTCCTTTTTATACAGATTGTACAAGTGAAGTGTTAAAACAATGAGTGTACATTCTTTAATGCTTTAGGCTTGTTTTAAGCACTGTTCATTTTACTTTGAGATGGTGCTTTTGTGTGATATTTTTCTAGAATGAAAAGGTAGACAACAAGTAGGTGGTTCAGACTTGGGAGACTCCTGCTAGCCAGCCTCGAGGGTGGTTAAATCTGCTATTATCTTTTAAATCAGCTATTATCCTGTGACCTTATCTATAGTATAAAAACCTCGCAACTGAATGGCGGATCACCAGAATGACTGGTGGACCAGTTGCTCAACGCAGGAGCTGCCCCCTGGTGGTCAGTGTGCTCCCACAGCGGGAGCAGCTGCTCAGAGGGCGGTCCACAGCCACTTGGCTGACTGGGATGAACTGTGCTCCCCCAGTTGGCCCCAGTGCACAAATCCATGCACTGAGCCTCTAGTTTGGTTATAATGTGGTATTTTGAGACACGTTTCAGGTCTACTAGTATTCTTTCTGCCAATTCCAAGGGGTGACTATATTTTGCTCTAAACTCTAATGTATCATGGAGTAGGGATATAATGAAGATGTTTGAAGGAGACAGATATGAGACAGTAGAAAGGGTGTGGACTCTGCTAAATGAAACCCCTTCCATGGTATCAGCTTTGACAGGATAAAAGGAGACTCCCTAAGCTCCTTGTGTTCTTAAAGAGACTGTCCTTCCCCCCAAGCTTTGACATGGCCTCAGCAGAATTAGGAGACTTGGGGGCCATACATCATCTTGCACTCATAGTAGGCCATTCTTCCCTAGCCTCAACACCATCAGCAGGAGTGGTGACATCACATTTCCTGTCACCCTGCCTCTACCAAATTCTCTCCACTATCCCAGGAGATCATCAGGTTAATCTCTGCATTCTTCAGTAACCACACTAAATCCAACACTCCCAAGTAATCCCTCATCACCTAAACATTCCCCCATGACGTTTTGGATTTCTTCAGTGTACCCAACTGCAATGATTTCAACCACTACCTCCTACTAAACCCTTATACTGTATCATCTGGAGTTGCATTGTTTTAAGATAATTCTCTAGATAAACTTTAATTTGTGTGCATGACAATGCACATTTATGGATTTTTCATAACTGTATTCATCTTTATTTGTGGCACCCAGTAAAGGCAGAATAGGAGGTTAAGGATTAGCTATGTAGTTGACATTAACTCTTACACTATAATAGCTTCTTTTTTTTAAAAAATTGAATTTACTGGGAGTGACACTGGTTCACAAAATTATACAGGTTTCAAGTGTGCAACTCAACAAAACATCATCTGCACACTTCATCGTGCACCCATCGCCCCAAGCAGTCTCTTTTCATCCGTATTTCTCCCTCCTTGCCCACCTCCACCTAGCCCTTGCCTCATTTCCCTCTGGCTATCACCACGTGTATGTGTTATGTATATGTTTTTGTTTTTTCCAATCCCTTTACCTTCTTTCACCCAGCTACCCGACCCCTCACCCCTGACAGTTGTCAGTCTGTTAGTTTTTTTAAACACGTTGGTTTATCTGATTTTATTGTAGACGAATTTATCCTCCTGATGATAAAACTCTACTTGAAAAGTATGAAAATTTGTTGGCTGCTGCCTTTCAGACCTTTCTTTCAGGAAGAGCAGCTTCATTCCAGCGTGAGCTGAACAATCCTTTGAAAAGGATGAAGGTAAAGGGATACGTGTTTATAAAGAGAAAAAAGAATTATGCCAAATAATATGCTTTTAAAAACAACCTACCTCAGTCCCACATATAGAAACATTTTATGTTGAAGATGCACTTGCTTCCATTTTCACAGTTGGTAACATTTCATAACCAACCAGGTGGTTTCAAAAATAAGAAGTTGTCTAACAGGACAAGTTATGCAGTAGAGAATGTTGATGTTATATGTTGGAATACTGATCTATTGTAATAAACATGTGTTATAACAACTGTGTATATGTAACTGAATTAAAAAAATCCATTGTATTTACCAAGTGGTTTGTAATGTTCTCATTATTTGTAGCGTATCTGACATTATTCAGTATTTTCCCCTGATACTGCCTAGATCTGATAAAGGAGAAGTAATAAATACACATGCATATCCCCAAACATTCCCCCACTCCCCACCTAGTAATCTGTTTACCTTACTGACGGTCTATCAGTTATCTATTGCAGCATAATAAACCATTTCATTTATTTGCTCATTATTCTGCACACTTGGCTGGGCTCACTTGAGTAGTTCTTTCTGCTTGTCTTGCTTGGAGTGAATAAAGTATGATTCACTGCATTTATCTGAAAGGATATGCAAGATGGCTTCACTGACATGTCTAGAGCCTCAGGTGAGAGAGCTGGAACATCTGGGAAGCTGACTGGATGTCTCTTTTTCTCTGCATGGTCTCCCAGCAGGGTAGCCAGATCCCTCGCTGTGGTAGTCTGAGGTTCCAAAAGGGAGAATTTAAAGACAGGCCCAGTGTGTAAGTGCTAATCAAGCCCCTGCTTGCATGACACTTACTAATGTTCCATTGGGCAACTAACTTTATGTGGACCTATTAATACTGTTTGGACTTTATATTACTTGACATATCCCTACAGTAATATAATCCCCATATCATGGATACACTGTTATATTGAGTAATTACAAAATCATGATAAATATGATCTTTTCACTCAGATTCCACAACAGAAAGTTTCAAAGCCATTTTCAAGCTGGCTAAACCTAAGAGATAGAAGCAGAAGGAACATTGTATATCTCAAGTGTTATTTTCCTCCAAATTTCCCTCTTTTGAGGTATGCAAATGTTTTAACATTAGAATTATGTTCTGTGGCCTTTTTGTTTTTATTTTTAAATATATTTGTATTGATTTCAGAGAGGAAAGAGGGGGAGAGAGAGATGGAAACATCAATGATGAGAATCATCAGTTGGCTGCCTCCTGCATACTCTACACTGGGATTGAGCCTGCAACCTGGAGATGTGTCCTGACCAGGAGTCCAACTGTGATCTCTTGGTTCATTGGTCAATGTGTAACCACTAAGCCAAGCCAGCCTGACCTTTTTTTTTTTTTTTTTTAACCCAGTGGGAGACCTTTCTTCATTTTTCTTCACCTGTTCTATAATGTTATTTCCCTCTCATGTGGCTAAATAATCTATTCCCTTTTCTCATTACACTGATCCTCCATCCTTATTTTTTCTAGTAGAAAACCTAGGGGTACAGATACATCTAAATTCAAATTCTAGTTCCCCACATGTTAATTTTATAACCTTAGGCTAAACTATTTGATCAGTGGTTTCCTTGTCACCAAAATAGTAGTATTAAAACTACTTGTCAGGTTGGTTATGAAAATAAAATTGAGGTTAACTAAAATAGTCTATTAAAGTACTTGACACTTAATAAATAGGCTTCAAACCTTAATTCCCTATTTCTATTCCTCAAAATGTAGTTTAAATGTCACCACTTTGCCCTGTTCCCTGGGCCTGTGAGCCTATTCTTATGCAAATTTTACACCTTTTTTTTTACTATTGTTTCTTTTTAGTAAATGTTGAGATTAGGTAGTGCATGCCCTCAATTTGTTCTTTTTCATACTCTTTTGGGCTTTCTAGGTCCTTTTACATTTTCATATACATTTTAGAATCATCTTGAGAATATTTTTTGACCGGCTGCTGGGATTTTAATTGGGACTGTGAGGAAACTGTAAAACAATTTCTCGGGAATTAACAATACTGAGTCTCTGATCCATCAATATGGCATATCTCCATTTATTTGAGTCTTTAATTAATCAGCTCTGTTTGTTGTTTTTTCTATATAGTTCTTGCACATCTTTCATTAAATTTATTAAGTATTTGTATTTTGCTACTATTACCAATAAATAGTTTTTCATTTATTTTTCACTCTTTGGTTTGTTGCCTGGAAATAACTATCTGATTATTTTTACATATCGCCCTTTTACATGGCAATTTTTACATATTATATTTTTATTAAATTCTGATTTTTATTTTGGTTATTTAGAAGTTTGTTGATTAATTTCCATACATTAACATTTTGTAGTTTTATTTTTTTAGGAATTTCTGGTATAGTTGATCGGTGTTAGAAAAGCATTTCAGTCTTGTAAAATGAATTGAAACTTGCTTTATGTCTCAATATAGTACATATTTTAGCAAATGTACCAAGTCTACTTGGTGATGTGTATACTGCAGGTGTTGGTTGTAGAGATTTATAGATGTCATTTAAGTAAATTTGGCTATTAGTGTTTAAATATTCTATATCCTTTTACATATTTCTTTGGCCTATGTGGTGTAGCAATTGCTGAGAGAGATTTGTGGATTTAGTTCTGTCAATTTTTGTTTCAGATTCTTTGAAGTTATGAAGATGTCTTCCTAATTCACCTTTCCTATTTTATCATTATTATGCAGTGTTTATCTTTCTTTTGGGAAACATTCTTTGTCTTAAATTTAACTGCGTGATTAATAGTTTATTTCTTGTGGTTACTGTTTAAATGGCATATCTTTTCTATCCAGCCATTTTTACTAGTAACCCATGTTAAAAGTAACAATATTTACAATACCTTTGATAAATAGCATAAAGTTAAGTCATACTTGTTTTTAAATCTAGTCTGACTATGTGTCTTTAAATCATTTTACAAAATTACTGGTATAGTTGGGTTTATGTCTGCCTTTTGTCTTTTTTTTCCTTCTATTTATACTATTTGTTTAGTATTTCTTTTTTGCTTTTCTTTATTCTTGGAAAAGTCAATTTTTAAATTATTTTATCTTCACTATTGGCTTTTAGTTATAGTTGCAGCATAATATGGGGGTTTGAAAAGAAATCACAATATGCATCCTTAAATCATAAAGTCTACCTTGAATTAGTATTTTATCACTTCACAAGAATGCTAGTGATTTAATTTTATTTGGTGCCTCTCTCTAGACTTTGTGCTGTTATCACATATATTACTTTTACATATGTTACAGTCTTTAAAACACCTTGTTATTATTTTCTAAGCTCTAAGCGGTCTTTAATAGTTTTCTAAATACCACTTCATATTTACCTACATCTTTATCCTTTCTTGTGTTCTTCATTTCATGCTTCTGACATGATCATTTCTCCTAGTTTGAAGAAACTTTCTCTAGTATTTCATATTCATTTTAGTATGAATTCTCTCAGTTGTTTTGTTTTTTTTAAGCTGAAATTATCTTTTACTTTCATCTTTATTTTAAACTAGTGGCTTGGTGCACAAATTTGTACACATTGAAAGTGAATTAATTAGAAGAAATATTTTAATATTTCTATTTGCCCGCCCCCTCATCGCCATCCCCTCCCTCTGCCTGCTGGCACCTGCATTGTCTGGCCTGGCACTGCCTGCTCACTAGCCCTGCCCTCCGCTGACTGGTCGTTCCACCCTTCAATCAATTTGCATATTATCCTTTTATTATAAAGGATAGCTTAACTGAGCATAGAATTTTATCTTACCAGGCTTTTTTTTTTTTTTCCTTTCAGCACTTTTAAATATGTCATTTCTTTGTCTTCTCATTCCTATTCAGAATCCAGCCATTATTTTTTGTTTGATTTTCCTCTGAATATAATATGTCCTTGGTATTGACTGCTTTTTCTTGTATTTCCAGCATTTTGTCTTTGATGTGTCTGTGTGTGAGTTCCTTTGTATTTACCCTGCTTGTGGTTTTGTCAACTTCTTGAAGACGGGCATTAATGTCTTTCATTGGTTTTATTTACTGCCATTTAAAATTGTTTTTTGAATTTTATTTTGGTCATTTAGAAGTTTGTTGCTTAATTTCCATACATTTAAATTTGCTTTCATTATTTCATCAGATATTTTTGCTGTATTTTGTATATTGTCTCTTTTATGGGACTCTAGTTTCACATATATTAGATCATTGGACAGCATCCCATTTATCTTTGATGCCCTATTCTGTTTTATTTTTCTCTCTCCCTCTCTCACTCTTTCTCTCTCTCTGTGTGTTTCAGTTTGGATAATTTTCATTGACATATTCTTGCTGTGTGTAGACTGCCCTTGAGCCTACCCAATCACTTCTTAATTTTAGATTATATTAGTCAATTCAAGAATATCTATTTGGTATTTTAAAATTTCATTTCTCTGGTAAAATTTTGCATCCTTCATTCATTTTGTTCTCCTTTTCATTATTTCCTGTAACATGTATTTAATAATTTTTGAAAAATCTTTGTTAATTTTAATATTTGGATTATTTATTGACCTGCTTTTACTGACATCCTTTACTTTTGATTATAGGTCACATTTTTTAATTATTATTTTTGATGTCCTATAATTTTTATTTGTTTGATAGATGCTTATAAAAGGATCATAAAGCTGAACTGATATTTTCTGGCTAAGAAGGCAAATATTTCTTAGTACAGAGTGTTAGAGTTAGGGGCTAATTACTTCGAGCCAAAGAAAAGTTAAAGGAAAGCAAAAGTCAGCAAGTGGTACTACATCAAAATTAAAAGCTTCAATATAGCAAAAGAAACAAATAAGAAACAAAAAAAATGCAACCTACAGAATGAGAGAATATTTTTGCAAACTATATCGAGGATAAGGAATTATTAGTCAAATATATAAAGAATTCATGTAACTCAATAACAAAAAAAAAACCCCATCAAATTAAAAAATGGGCAGAAGAACCCAATAGACATTTTTCCAAAGAAGACATCCAAATGGCCAACAGAGATATGAAAGATGCTCCACGTCACTAATCATCAAGGGAATACAAATCAAAACTACAATGATATATCACTTTACGCTTGTTTGAATGGTTATTATAAAAAAAAGACAGAGTAAACAAGCATTGGAAGGATGTGGGAAAAGGAATGCTTGCACATTCATGGTAGGAGTGTAAATTGGTTCAGCCGCTGTGGAAAACAACCTAAGTGCCTGTTAGTGGATTAGTGGATATAGATGATGTGGTATAGACTACAATGAACTATTCTTCTGTGATGAGAAGGAAGAAAACCCTGCCATTTGAGGCAACCTGGATGGACCTTGAGCACATTATGCTAAGGGAGATAAGTCAGACAGAGAGAGACGAACACTGTATGATATCCCTTACACGTGAAATTTTTAAAAAGCCAATTAAAAACAGTAAAATTGTGGTTACCACAAGCTGGGTGGTGGGGTGGGAGAAAGGTGAATATAGACCATTATATTTTACTGTAATAGTTAAACTTGCTAAGAGATTAGATCTTAATTATTCTAACCACACACAATGGCAATATTACAATATATAAATGTATAATAACCAATATGTTGTAAACCCTAATTTTATACAGTGTTATATGTCAAATATGTTTTAATTAAAATAAAAAGGTTGCCCTAGCCAGTTTGGCTCAGTGGATAGAGCATTGGCCTGTGGACTGAAGGGTCCCTGGTTTGATTCTGGTCAAGGGCAAAATAAATAAATTAATTAATTAATTTAAAAAAATAAGAAAGGTTGAACTGGGTCCAGGCTGGCTTGTAATAGTTATAGTTTCAAGTGCCTTGAAGGTGACATCTATTCAGTGTTTATTACAGGCCTCATTCTCTATTGGTATTTAAGAATTGTAAGACTACAGATAGCTATTTCTCTGGCTTTCCATCCTTGCCTCCATTCTCCTGTATCTCTTCATACTAAAAAAGTAATATCAGAGCGACCCAGCAGGTAGAGAGAGCCAGCTCTGTGGGCTCTTCCAGATGTTACACTAGCCCACATGACCATAGGAATTTCCTTTTTTTTTTTATCATAGCAGAATCTCTCTGTTCTGGGCCTGATCCTTGTTGATCTGTGTCCAGATATGCAAATGACCAAAATGTACAAAGAGGTCACTCATCTCTTCAAACCTAGGAAGAACTTTTCCCTGTCTGGTATTTAGTTCCTTTATACTACTTTTTAATCCACAGCTTTCCAAAGTCTTAAAAATATGATTATTTAGTTTATCTGTCTTTCTCTAGCTGTTAACGATAAAAGTATTGCCTTTTACATTTTTTCTCCTAAACAGAGGTAGAACTCCATACATTTCATTTTAACTATCTTGTGCTTTGGAATTCATTGTAGGATCATTATTTAATCAAACTGTATAGCAAGAATGTTTTGGTATTTTTTTTAAATATATTTTTTTTATTGATTTTTTACAGAGAGGAAGGGAGAGAGATAGAGAGTCAGAAACATCGATGAGAGAGAAACATCGATCAGCCGCCTCCTGCACATCCCCCACTGGGGTTGTGCCCGCAACCCAGGTACATGCCCTTGACCAGAATCGAACCTGGGACCTTCCAGTCCGCAGGCCGACGCTCTATCCACTGAGCCAAACCGGTTTCGGCGTTTTGGTATTTTAATAGCTAAACTTTCTTTGATTGGTATGAAGAGTAAGATAAATTTCATTGCACAGTGAGATTTCTAGTTTCTTCAGAAACCTTTTTAAAAAAAGTGGTACTGAAATATAAATCATATAAGTAAAGATGTGATATTTTTGTAGGTTGAATAAATAGTTCAAAGAAGCATCAATTATTCTTTCAATATAACTATTATGCTCCCATTGCTCTGGTTTGCTCAGTATTCACTTGGGTGTTATGTTTTTATAACTTTTCCCTTTGACTTCAAAATGATTTTTGAAGAGGATTAGAGAAGGTATTAAGCCTATAGGATGAAAACATTTTATAAAGTTCTAAAGATACTATTGTTCAATAGTTGAAGTTTTGAAAATTCCATTAAATTGTGCCCATTGAACAAACATTAACATTAGATTACTAACTGCTAGGTCAGTCATCAGTTTTCTGTCTGAAATTGTATTATTATTTTACAATAATCAATATAGAAATGGTTGATAAGATTGTGGTCTGGAAAATTAGAGTGATTTTTAGAAAATTTAAAGTGTCTAATAGGCTAATTTATTATTGTAGTCAGATTTTAATAATGTTCTAAAACATAAAATACATTTGTTTATAATCTATAATAATAAAAGTGTAATATGCAAATCTACCGAACGACCAAACAGCAGAACGACCGTCCGGATGACACGCACTGGATGACACGCACTGGCGCCAGGACAGCCAAGGCGGGTGCTATGTGATTGGTCAGGGGGCCCTGCCATCACCCCATGATTGCTCCGCAGAGAGAGGTCCGGGCCACCCACTGCGTGGCGATTGATGGGGGGCTCTGTGGAACCAGGGAACCAGGGGTGTGTGAGGGCGGATGTGGGCAGTGCCAGGCGAGGGCCCCAGCAGCCGGGGCTGGGGCTGGGGCTGGGAGGCAGCCAGGGCTGTGAAGGCCTATCGTGGCACGAATTTCGTGCATCGGGCCTCTAGTAATATATAATAGATTTTCAGCATTGTATTATTTATATTGTCAGATTTTAGTGAACGCCATTTTTTAAAGAGTTTTTCATGGCCTTTATTACTCATTTGATCTGAGTAGTCTTCATTAAATAGTTTTAGGAACTGTGTTGTACATTATTTTATGGAGATTAATGAATTTAGAAAAAATTCTAGAATCCATTGGTGATCATAGTTTTAATATCTTTTTAAGGAGGAAGAAATTTTGGATCTTCTGGAACAATGTGAAATCGATGACGAAAAGTTGATGGGCAAAACTTCCATGCCTCGAGGACCAAAGGTACAGTACCCGTATCTTTCTTAGTATCAAAGTAGATACGACTTAGTACAGTTGTTTCCCCTTTGTATTTGTCACTATAGTAATGACTGATGCCACTTTCAAGGAACTGTATGGACTATGTGTGCAGTACAGAGAGAGTTGGTTATCTCACACATAGAAGTTCTATTTTTTTTTGTTTTGTTAGTTTTCCTCACTCTTCTTGGATTCTTTTTGTAATACTAGTGAAATCCTGATGAGTCGGACCAAGAGGGACTTAGAACTAATAGCCTTATTTTATACTCAGTATTAATTTCCCCTCATTTCTCTAGACATATAAGTACCAGAGAAGTATAGTGATATAGAGAAGGAAAATCGTGACTCTAGAAAACCTTATCAGATGATTCCTTCTCCTCCTTCTGCTGTATCACAAATAATGCTTCTGTAGAGCAGTTGTGACAAATAATTACTTGCATCTTTGCCTTAATAAAAGGTTGTAAGTTCCTTGAGGGTAGGATGATTTTATCTTTGCATCTCTCAAACCAAGCACAGCATCTGGGACTTGGTAGGTTCTCAAACACTGTTAGTTAGGCCCTGGCTGGTGTAGCTCAGTTGGTTGGGCATCGTCCAGTGCACCAAAAGGTTGCCAGTATGATTCCCTGTCAGAGTACATGCTGGAGTTTGATTCCAAGTCAGGGCACATGCCCGAGTTGCAGCTTGATCTCCAGTAGGGGGCATGCAGGAGGCAGCTGATCATGTTCTGAGCTCACATCATTGTTTCTCTCTCCCTCTTCCTCTCTCTAAAAATCAATAAAAATATTTTTAAACCTCTATTAGTTACATTTGTTGAATGTGTCTGCAAGGACCTCATTGGCAGAATGAGCAGATAGGTGAACCAAGAACCAGCTTGTGGCAAATACTGTAATAAAGCGAGTGGAAAGTGTTACAGTGAGAGAAGAAAGGGATTGGTAGACTGTGGATGGCTTTATAAGTGCCATTTGAACTGGGTCTTTGCAAATGAGTAATGCTGTAAACATTTAAGATGAGTGAAGGACATTTGGGTTAAAGGGAACATTCAAGGCAATGACATGGAGTTGTGACATTGCCTAGCTTGTTAGAGAAATATGAAGAATTTGGTATGACTCCAGTGGAAGATTCTTGGAGAGTACAATGGTACGTGATGAACCTGGTGAAAGATACGGATCTGGTGAAGACTGGAGGTCTTGGATGTCAGGTGCTGCTCTTCTGAATTATATCCTCTCTATTGAGGAATTGTGGAAGATGTCATTGCCAATGCCTTTGGAACAATTATATTTTTAGCGTGTCTGTAAAAGTGAATACCTTAATGAGTCATTGCTTCACTTTGGAAAACACTGGGAAGTTTCTGAGCTTTGTATATTAATTATTGCAATTCACTTATGACCCACTTAAAAATAAAATTGGACATAAAAGTAAGTAGTATGGTTTGTGCGATAACTCAATACCAGTTTGCAAATAATTCCATTTTTCAGGTAAGGCATTGTTTAGCGTTTATGCCACTATGACATCTTATTAGTTATTGCTTGAACAGCGTGTTGGTCAAAATGCACATATGACACAGCTTTTAGTTTCCTCTTGTGATTCTTTAAAAGGTCAAATAGCTCACTATGTAGTCAAGCTCCCTTAAAAAACCTGAAATCTGTTTGCCTCCACGAAAGAAGGAGCCTGATTGTGCCACTGTTTCTTCTGGGTCTGCTAGACTTCCGAAGAAATGCCCTTCCTCCAGAATTCTTATTCCCCAAGGCTGTCAAGATATTTGGTGATTGTATTACTGGTAAATTACTGGTTTTTATGCATATCACAATGAACATTGCCAGTGCTCAGTAAATATTGGACTATCAAAAGGAGAACATACTTTTACATACAAGTTGGTACTGTCGTATATTAAATTACCTTCCTCTGGTGATTTTTCATCCTTTGCAAAGCCAATAACTGTGAGAAGATCATGCTCTGGCTTACTGTGTATTCCGGGCACTTCATGCAATGCTCTTCCTTTCTGTACCTTTCATCTCACACTGTTACATGAGAGGAGATGCCTTATTCCAGTGAAATCCCATGGTAGCCAAGGATTTCATTATTTATGTATGCTAACATCAAACGTTTGTGTTTGAACAGAGATCAAGAAACTTATATACAACTATGGTTATATACAACTATGGGAACTTTTCCCAGAAGGAATAAGAGGCATATGGTATATGTGATAAATAGTCTCTTAACATGACTAAGTTCCCAAACTGTCTTGACCTTGTTGGTTCATACTCTTTGTGAAGTAAAACTGTCCCACTTCCCTGATCTCATTCTTTCAGCGGCACTGGAAACACTCTTCCTGGGGAGGTTTGAAGACAGGAGATTCTAATGGAGATATTGGAACACAGTAGTCTGGCATTTTGAATCTTTACAGTTTTACCCTCTGCATGGCACCAATCCTCCAAAAATTTATGATGTATTGATTTACATTATATCACTTTTGTTTTTCTTAAATGTAGCACGGGCAGTGAAAAGCAATGTGGTCCCATTATGACCAGACCCTTTGTGTCATAGTTAGGAATCTTCTGAGAAAGAACCTAAGTTGTTCATAACCAATTTGGAAAGTGGACAATTAACTACAATTTTTTATTTGTAAAAATGTTCATAACAAGTTAGATATATGAGAAATACCTTAGTCCTTTTGCACATTATCTGAGTGAATCGGTTCATTGGCTTTTGTTTTAAGATGTGACCTCTGTGGATATATAGTGGTTTATCTTACTTTGCTTTCTGTGGTTTATTTGGCCTCTGCTTTCCTTTTCTTTTTGCCTCTCTGCCCCTCTTGTCCTTCCTCTCTCCTCCTCCTCTCTTTCTCACAAGCATGCGCACACATATCCACAAACACATACACACACTTTGATTGAATGACTGAACATTAATGATACAACAGAGATACATACCTGAGTCTTGATGAATAATGGGTAACCTCTCTGTATGGAATGAAGAAAATTTGATTATGTTTCTAATTTTTATACTTTTATCTCAAATAATTTATTTTATTTTCTGTTTGTGATGATAACCTTGTCTTTTTTTTAAATCACGGAGAAAAAGCATTTTCCTCATTATGAATGAACTATGTTATTTAAGGAAGAATATTTGGCAGAAATAGAAAAATTAGTGAATTGCATTGGAGGCTAATTACAGCACTGTAGCAGTAGCACTTTGGAGGATTTTCAGGTGTCAGTGAGAAGCAACATGCATAGTGGGAAATTGAAAATAGTAATTAATCATGTTAATGTGCCTTCTTAAGAAACGTTCTGACAGTAACACCTTTTTCTGTGTTTTAGCCTCTCTGTTCCATGCCTGAGAGTACAGAGGTGATGAGAAGACAGAAGTACTACAGCAGTGATAGCAGTTATGATAGTAGTGACAGCTCTTCAGAATCAGATGAAAATGAAGAGTACCAAAGTAAGAGAAGAGAAAAGCAAGTTACTTATAATCTTAAACAATCCAACCACTGCAAAATATTCCAAACACCCAGTAAGTTAATTTCTTCTAATTTAGTTATAGCTGAAGAATTATGGAACTGAATTACAAAACTCAATAAAAGGATCTTGGGCCAAATGAATGCTTGTCCTGTGTGAGGAGACCTGAATTCTATCCCACGTCCTTCCCTAACCAGATGTGGGTGCATCCCACAATCCCCTTCAGGGTCTGCAAGTAGATGATGAAAGTTTATTTGACCTAAGAATCTCTATAGTCCATTCTTCTATATTTCATAGTTTTTGTTAAGCCCTAGACATCTGCATGGATTTATAAAATGTGATGCGTGACTGATCTGCTGATTGCCTTCTCTCTTAAGCCAATATATTCTTTCACACCCTTTCTTGCTTTCTCTACCTCTCTGCCGCCCCTTTTGTTGTGTATCCTTGCCTACTTTTTAAAATATGTATCTCTCTCGGTATTTGACTTGAATGTATCTGTGAGCCACACAATTGTGAAATAGTTTTGTTTCCTCTCATTTTCATCATGGGTAAGTGCTAAAGTTGGGGCTATTGGTAGATTGAGGGAGTGAACAACCAGCTTCTCTGTCTCCTTCCTTTTTAGTTTTAGTTTTCTTTGTTCCTTTATTTCTTTTTACATTTTCTCTTCCATTCTCCTGTCCTTTATTGTTTTTTTTGATCCCCAATGTCCACTATTGTGTCCATAATTCTTCTTTCATCCCCAAATGTCCAGTGTAGCATCCCTGTTTGCCCCGGCTCCCTTAGAGATCCTCCCTGACACTGCAGGACTTATTTTTATCTCTTGTTTCTCACATCTCTCTTTATCCCAGGACTTCATTAAAGGGACTGCTTTGATCATGCAATAAACACAATGTGAGCCTTTGTTCATCTCCAACAATGGTTTAATGCGTTCTCTTCCCTGATAATAGAATTTTGCCTTCAACACTTATGGCAAAATGCATGAGGAATGCATAACTAATAGATGAAGATCTTAATGGTCTTTCATTTGCTTCTAAATTATTTCATAAAGATACCTGCTAATGTTCCTGTCTTTGAAGGTTTATATGTTTGGATGGCAAATAATGTTGTATTATGTTCCATTGCATTTGTTTATTTATTTACTCATTTAAGGTATCTTTATTGAGCACCTGTTCCAGAGTTTATAGTTATTTTATCAGTTTCTTCCTTTTTTCTTAAAGTTCTCTTATGTACTTTCAGTATGTCTCTATGAATGACCCTGTTCCTCTCAGAAGCTGGCCTTGTTTTGCCCAGATTTCACCCATTTTTAACCCCTCTTGGCTAATGTGTGCATCCCTCACCGCATTGAATTAGCAGAGAAAAGGGTAGGATTAAGAAAAATTATTCAGGTTCTCATAGCTTTGAGATTGTTCTTTTATCTTAGACCAATAGGTTAATAAATTGATATTGGACAAATAATGCACTAAAATCTTTTTAAGTGTGAATTCTCCTTTTAAAATTAATTTAATTCAATTACATATCTTTTAACAAAGTATTAGATTTTATTTTTATAGTCATTAGAAATTGCAATAAGCGTTTCTCTTTGTTTTACATTCTCTCTTACCCTAAGTAATATAGCCACAGACCCTTCTTGAGTTTTCTGTCCAAAGTGATGCTGATGAACAAAGACAAAGTCCATATTATTTGTAACACTTTCTGTTGTAGATGGTTAACTTAGGAAACTCAAACCTGTTGTAGTTTTGAAATATATATTTTGGGTTGATATAAGTTAGTCATATACAAAACTATATTAAATATTCTTTCACATAATTTATTTAAATTATAACCATTTTTTTGTTAACCAACCTAAATGTCGTTGGTATATCTAGCTACTTAGTTACTGTGTCTTAATATTCAGTGTATGCATGGGAAAAATAGGAATCTTTGGCCATTCAAGAAAAAGGATAGTTTCCTTGTACATCTATGGTCAGATTACACATGTCCAAACCTCTGCCGCAACCCGCGTGGCTAGAGAGAACAAGAGACCTGAGTAGGGGTGATGGGGGATTAAGAAAAAGAAAGACACAGAGACATTATACAAGTAAAGCTGGGACCAGGTGGGACACTGTTCTCAGATGGAGAGACAGCTACTCAGAGGTAGTGTAGCACATTTATTATATACAGCATGACACCACGAAGTTTTACTAGAGTTTAAGAAAAAGGAAATTAAGTTAAATCATGCTTTAAGATTAAGCTGCATTCTTCATTCTTGTGGCTTCTCATAATTGTCAGACCTGGATGAATCTGGATAATAGCATCCACCCCTGGCGCCTGAGCTAAAGGTCAGGACTGACGACATTCCTCACCTTTGGCAAGGTATGTTTCCAGGGAATGGCTGTGTGGACACCGCAGGATTCAGCTGACAACTTTTGCTCAGGTGCTCTCCCAGGTGCGCTCCACACAGACCACGATATGAAGCCTTACAGGAGAGCAGGGCCCAGGTGCAGGTTGAAGCACACGCTTTGGGTACTTGCTTAGAGAAGATTGATCTGGGGTATGTTCCCCACACAGCCCTTCTCTAGCAGCACTGTCCTTTCACAATGGTGGGACTTTTTTAAACTTAGATGGACGTTACTAGTTTAAAGAAATGGAGGTGGTGAAAGTGTTTTGTTTTTTTTAAACATCTTTTATAGCTTGAATGAATATACTTCTTTTTACTCTTTTGAACCAAATGAGGAGTATTAGGCTTTATATCTATTCAAAACATCATTTATAAATATACCCTTCAATATAAGTTTATATATCCACTGCCTTTTAAAAGGTTTACATTTTTTCAACAGCTAATGAAGAGAAATATTTGGCTATCCAACCTGCCTTTATGTGAGTTTTATTAAATTATTTAACCAATGAAGATTCCTAAACAACAGAGAATATAATATAGCACAGAAGGTATAGAAAATGTATGAACTAAAAAAAAGATATAAATGTGATAATATTGAGTGATATTCTATTTTCCTGTGTCAGGAATCAAATTTACCTGGAATAGTGGATTCTCTCTTTTAAATTTCCTCAATGTATACTGGGGAAGATATTCTATGGTTTTCCTACTTGTTTGTTCTGATTATAACCCTTTAGTTCCATATACTTTTTCTCATAACCTATTGCTATGGTCATTTAATCTATTTAAAAAAATTCTTCTTTCATGTGAATAAGAAGACTGTCTAGCATCACTCTTGTAATAATTATATATTTAAATTCGATTAGGATAATCTTTATATTTTTCTTCTGTGTTTAATTTTTTTTCCTCATGGGCCAAAAATTCTGTAACTCTCTAGACTCCTGTCCATTCCTTCCTATAAATCTTACCGTAAGATATTTTTCTTATAACCTACATACAGATTCTAATGATTGACCAATCTAATCCAAGGGTAAAGGATAGTATTTTCATGGTCTCATAGGAAGAGTGAGATACTGGCATTAGGTCAAGATTTAAACCTGAGCTTGAGAAAGTTCTTTTCCTGACCCTCCTGGTGACAGGGATTTCTGCTTCAGAGGGTTTCTGTGAGGATTAGAAAAAAAGTGTATGTAACACGATGCCTGGCCTATGGAAGCTTAGTTTTCCTTTCCATAAAATGTTAGTTTACCTTTCTTCTGGTTCTTCTATGACATGTTTTAAGAACAGAAAATTAAGGGTACCATTTAAATATTCTCATGATAGCCATTCTACATACATGACACGTGTTCTGCACCAAGGTCACCATTTAAATTGAAGAATTATGCTTTGACATTTATCACCATGCCACTACCCTGTGGTCTAATTATTAGTTTAAATGGTGGGAAATTCTATTAATTACTCCTCTTTTCCATTATTGATAGGTTCCATAAGGCGTTCATTCAGTTGCCCTCGGTCCATCTCTTCTCAATCGCCTTGTAGTGCAGACATCCGCCCTCTCTCTGCTCAACAAATGATGTCAGCATCTCGGACAACTTCATCATGTCGGTCACATTCCTTAAACCGTGCTTCCTCCTACGTGAGGCATCTGCCTCATAATAATGATGCCAACTCTAATTTTCAGGTGGTAAGTCGTCTACTTTGCTCCTTTTGAGATTACAGGAAGCATTGTTCTGAGATTTAGGTGGCAAAGGGATAAGCTGGGAGGAGGATAGATTGAACCTCATCATTCAGTTCATGGTATCATGGAGTTTGGATTGCTTAATCTCTCTTAACCTATCATTTAGTATGAACTCTTACAAGGCAGACCAGACTATCACAGAACTTTAGAATGAACACTGTGAATAGCATTTTATTTTCCACTTGTTTATCTACTTATATAAAAACCCTGGGTGGTGGTCATCACCACGACCAGAACCGCAACCAAGCGGAAGGAAGTCAGTCCTGCAAGGGTTGTCTTAGCAACAGCTGTACCCTCCCCCGAGCTGTTTCCTGGAGCTATTTCCTGTAAGGGCAGGGTTTGAGGCAGGAACTTACACTGGGAGCATGGAGGCATATCTTTAGAAAATGTGCTGAGCCAGCACAGCCAAGGGTGAACCTGAGTGGGGGCGGCTGAAAGGCTTAGAAAAGATAGACAAGAGAATAAAAGCTGGGTCTCTGTGGGACACTCCTC
>NW_006300036.1:3617216-3629655 GCF_000327345.1 Myotis davidii | reverse complement strand
GAAGGAGGGAGTGAGAGGGAGAGAAAGAGAGGAACATCAGCGTGAGAGAGAAACATCGATCAGCTGCCTCCTGCACACCCCCTACGGGGGATGTGCCCGCAACCAAGGCACATGCCCTTGACTGGAATCGAACCTGGGACCCTCGAGTTTGCAGGGCAATGCTCTATCCACTGAGCCAAACTGGTTAGGGCAATTAGTTCCCTTTTAATGTGCACAAATTTTGTGCACTGGGCTACTATTGAAGTTGATAATTTTGTTGAAAATCATCTGAGGAAATATATGATTTTATAGTGTATCATGCAGTATATTTGAAAATTTGGAGAAATTTGTTGTGTGGAAAAATTTTTGATGGGACTGTTGAGTAATAGGTTAAAAAATAAACCATTGATAAATTATCCTTAGAGTACTGAACTACAACATTGTTTATGTTTTCTGTATATTAAATTAACATATATTATCCCCTCCTTAGCATGAGTCCCAGAGTCAGTATTGAATAAGTTAGTGAATTTATTTGCCTATCAGACTTGTAGATGCTGAAATAGATAATGCCAAGTACATTCACAAAAACCAGACATTTATTTAATTTGTTTACTGTGGATGATGTTTCTAAATGGAAGAGTCTGGGAAATATAAGTGAATGAGTTTCACTTGTTAACAATGAATGATTTTTTTCTTTTTTTCCTAATTAAGAATCGCCAAAGGTATATGTAGTAAGTGAAACTTTTGACCAGGAAGTCTTTTTTAACTATTCATATTTATATTTTAGCATTTTGAGATAAATAAAATGCAACTGTGTGGAAGTAATAAAGATATTATTGGGAAATCATACCCACTTAATCCTAAGAAGTTAATTCTAAGAATAAATGTAAAAAAATTTTCTTTTGCCTTTTTTATTGTTTTGATTTTTTTAATTAAAAGTGCATTGTTTTTACCTAGAAATATCTTTCAGACTATAGTGGCACAATGAAATAAGACCCCCTCCAAATATCTGTATTCTTTCAAATTTAAGAGTGAGTCTTTGCGGCAACCAAGAACAAAAGAACAAGAAGAGGATCTAACAAGTCAGACCTTACTTGTTCTCAAGGACATGAAGATCCGTTTTCCAGGGAAATCAGATGCAGAAACACAACTTCTGGTAGAAGATGTGAGTATTTGAAATGTATAAAATTCCACGGAGCTCATTCCTTTCATTCATCTTAGGACATTAACATTTATTTACCCATGGAGGCATTCTCAATGACATAGTAAACTTAACTGATGTTCTCTTCAACCTCCTCAAGCTGCAGAAAATACAGTGGCTATTTGAATTATTATGATTCATGAGCAGTGAGATTACCTTTATAATTAGCAATGCAAAATACCTTCTAGTGCATTGTCCCATTTTAATGATTCAATCAAGTGAAAATGATTCATGTTATTCAATTACTGCTCTTAATAATTAAAGAACTATCAAGTTAAAGCTGCTTCTATAAAGATTTAGGAAGATCTAATATTGAATTGATATGTAATAAAAAAAAAAAGTGGGCTTGGGGCACAAAATACCGAGAATGTGACACCCTGAATGATTTTGGTCAAATTTTGAAATGGCTTATGCTCTGTTTTTCTTGTTACACACACATTTGCACCACCCAGTGGAATATTCTAAAATGACAAAGAGTCCTAAAATTCACATTAAACTCAATGACTTTTCCTAATTAGAAAGGTCCAAGTTATTTAAATATTTTTGGTGAAAGAACATTTCTTAATTTAAAGTTCTGTCTCTTCATTCAAACATTCTTTTTAATTGCTGTTCGTAGATTCCTTAGTAATAGAACTTTATTTTCTGGTTTCCCTAATATTATCTTTCCAGTGGAGAGGACACCATCTAGTGGCCAAGTTGTAGGATAAAAACCAGAGCTGTGCACTTGGCCTTTTTTCACTTTTTGGCATTACTTTTGTCTAAAGCAACTATCTAGAAACAAATAATAAAAAATGACTTTATTTGTTTAAAAAGTCAGTCATGAATATTTCTATTTTGAAATCATGACATAGTTGTAACCAAAACCCCCAAATATTTTGCATTGTGTTGTTACTTATTTTTTAAAAAAGTAAAAATAGCACCTTGCCTGCAAATGAGCTGCTATTTGTCACATCAAGGGAAAAGGAATACAAATTGATATTATTTGTAAGTCACTATGCTAAATATGGTTTTATTTATATGTTATCTTATTTAATCAAGTTCTTTTCTAAATATAGCCAATGACTTTGTACCAGACAGTTTGCTTCTATTTCTTAGCTATATTAGTAATATACTACCGTTTTGAATCATGTAGAAGAAAAATTAAATAATCAGAGAATAGAACCAATATTTGTGGTTAATGTGATTGTTTTACCAAAAAACATGGGCTTACATAATTAATAACTAATAATTAGATCATTAGATTATTAGTCATTAGTTTATTTACTATATGTTCACTATATGCAGCAAATATTTTAATCTGTTTGTTACAGTATATATTACTAGAATATATATTCAGAAATTTTTCAGATTTGACAAAAACAAAACAAAGGAATAATGTAACCCTAATTATGGAATACATTATGGGCTATCTTCTAATGTATTATTCAATATTCTGTTATTATGGGTGGTATGGTAAATATAGGTTTTGAAATTAAAATGGAAAATCTACATCTTGGGCTTCTTTCCAAACCTTATATGCCTAAAGACATTTTACTTCCACTTATGAGAGACTGTGTGCTTTTTACACCAAGAAGCAAAAAAATTTGGATTCAGATGGCTTCTTAACCTTATGTTAGAAATCCTTGCACATGTCTTTTTTATTAAAGTAGACATTCTTCATTGCAAGTAATATCATAGTGCTTTCATTTCACAAATTCAGTACTAAAACCAGTTTCAACCCATCTATTTACTTTTTACTTGTTACTTTTGAGGAAAATTCTAGATTAAATTTCTTAATGTTTCTCCTCCATGACAGATCCTTGATAACTGGAAGTTTCATAAAGCAAAAGTGGCTTCATATTGGCTCATAAAATTGGACTCTGTAAAACAACGAAAAGTGAGTAATGATTCAAAGCAAGTTTGCCCTTTTAGATCGTCTTAAACTAGAATGATTAGGCCACATTCATAGTCAAACTATATACATATTTATTTGTTTACTCATTTCTTCAACAAATATGAATTGCATACCTGCTATGTTATAGGCAATGTCCTAGGATAAAAAGTGAATTAAAAAAAGCTATGGTCTCAAAGCTTACAAACTTGAGTGGAACAGGTTCAAGAGTAAAAGAGATAGAGAGGAAGGAAACAGCTAGTACCGGCATTCTTTGGAAGCAATTTTGCTGTTGAAGGGAAAAGAGATGGGGGTTAATGACAAGTTTCCTTTAAAGTTGAAAAGATTTAGCCCTGTCCGGTGTAGCTCAGTTGATTGAGTGTTATTCTTTGGACCACAAGGTCACAAGTTTGTTTCTCATCAGGGCACATACCTAGGTTGTGGGTTTCATTCCTTGGGGCTCAGGCAGGAGGCAACTGATCGATGTTTCTCTCTCTCTCTCACTTGATAGTCAAAATTATATTTTGACTCTGTAAATTGTCCCTGTGGTCAAATAGTATAATTTGACTACACTTCCTTTCTTATATGGCTCTTCCTCTCTCTCTCTCTCTCTCTCTCTCTCTCTCTCTCTCTCTCTCTCTCTCTCTCTCTCCCTATATCTAAAAAAGAAATCAATAAGCATGTACTTGGGTGAGGACTAATAATAATAAGATGAAGAGATTTATAGTTTGTGTGCTGATGAGAATGATCTAGAAGAGAGGAAAGAGAGGTGACAGAAAGTCCTTAAGTAAGTAATTGGGGGAGGTTTGTCCTAACAGGAGCATTAATTCTAATTATCTAATAGGAGGGAAGGCAGAGACCATGGCAGTGTTGTGAGAAGATGTGAGGGCTTTAGAGACTTGAGCAGGCAGTGGAAGGTATGTAATAGTTATCTTGGAGAGTAGGAGATGGGTGTGGCCACCAGTCTGAGGGGCCCATCAAATGCATTGCAACATTATTTTGGGGGAGAGATAGAATTTTATTAGCTTTAGTAATGATGTTGTATTCCTTTAGTAATGCAAGCTGTTATTTCCCCTTTCTAAGATTTATTGCAATAAGCTGAAAGTTGACACTAATTAAGTGATTGCCTAACTTATGTACTCTCATCCGAGTAAACTGAACTCATTATATTAACACATTCAACAAATAATTGCTTGGTGTTCTGGCATGTGCCAAATATTGTGCTACTATTGAGGAGGGTATAACAAAGCTGGTAACAGAGGTAGATTGCAAAACACATTACAAACCCGGAATAGATTTTTGCCAAATCACTGACTATGGTCTTGCTTGATTAAAATAAAGACCTTTTATTAGAATAAGTGTTCTGAGTTTTCTCAAGTCCATGTACTTTTTGTAATCTAGAAGTTAGAATAGTGTAGGTAAGTTGCTGATTAAAACAAAACAATCTAGAAACAGATTAAAGAATTTATAAGATATTAACACATGATAAATGTGACATTTCAAATCAGTGGAGAAAAGATAACTGTTCCCCTAAATGATACTGAAACAATTGAGTACCTATTTATAAGAAAATTAAGTTGTAGGCTTATCTCTTACCATATACAAAAATAAATTTCAGGTTACAATTTTATATGTAAAAAAGAAAGTATTAAAAGTTCAAAAGAAAACATAGAAGGATCTCTCTATATAAAAGCCTAAGTGAACATTACGACCAAACGACTGGAACAACCGGAACGACTGGTCGCTATGACATGCACTGACCACCAGAGACAGATGCTCAGTGCAGGAGCTGTTCCCTGATGGTCAGTGTGCTCCCACAGTGGGAGCGCTGCTCAGTTGACAGACTTGTCCTGGTGGCCTATCAGCCCAGATACAGCCACTCACTCCCTCAGTGGTCCTGCAGGTCCAATCTCTGGAGAATGGACCAGCGCTGCTGGCAGGATCCCAACAGCACTGCCGGCCTCCTGGAAGTCAGCCTCAGGCACCGTGGCTACTCCCTCTCCCTAGATGCTCTGCAAGGAAGAAAGGATATAGAAGGTGGCTGCCAGGTGGCTCCCGACAACTGGTGCAAATGTCAGTGGGATGGATCCGGATCCTGGGCAGGCGAGGGCATCCCACCGCCTCCCGGAGGGCCGATCTTGTCCTGGCCCCCTGCTCCGTGGGGACCCCACCTGTGCATGAATTCGTGCACCGGGTCTTTAGTATATTTATAATCTTAGAATGGGAAACAATGTCTTAAGAAAGACCTAAAACTCAAAAATATTAAAAAAGTTTGACCTATTTGATTACATAAAAACTTACCAATGGCAAAAAACTCCTTAAACCAAGCTGAAAGGCAGAAGCAGTGAGGGACATGGAGGTATTTGCAGCACATAAAACACAAGCACCGGTAAACCAACACCTCCTATGAATCAATCAGCAAAATAAACTATTCCATAAATACTAATAAATAAAATGGCAAATGTATAAAAAGGCTATGAAAAGACAATTTATGGATCTTCAAATAGCCAATTCATGTATAAATAGATCCTTGGCCTCACTAATGATGGAGGAAAAGCAAGTAAAAACCATCAGATTGGCAAAAATTAATAAGACAGATGGTTCCAGTCAAGGAAATAATGTGGATAAAAGGGCCTTTATCAAACAATTAGAGGGAGAATACATTGTTGCAACCCTTTAGAAAGATAATTTGCACTACCTATTAAAATGATAGGTGTTCATAACCTAATGACTCAGCAAAACCACTTGCAGAACTCCGTCCTACAAAATAATTGCAGAGTGAGAGACTTTGAGTAGGCAGAAAGAGCCGTTAGCCTGCAATGTAGGTCTGACACCTGGGAGTGAAAGGCAAAAGGTAGAGTATGAAGACCCTTAGACTTTAGTGAAGTTCTGAGAAAGACCTGGCCAGCTGATGGGGAGCACAGAACAAAGATTGCTTTTCTGGGAATCAAACTGGGCAGAAGTGGTCCCTCTCTGGTAACCCACCCTGTTGGATCCTCGGCCAGGAGCAGTCTGGGTAGAGCATAAGCGTGGCTTGAGTGTTGCAGTGATCCTGAATGGAGACGCTGTCAGCTAACTTCACTCTTGGAAACGAGTTAATTCATATGGCATGTCTCCATGGCTGCCACAAAGGCTGGGTGGGGTGTGATTTAAGTTGACAAACATTTGTTGGTTGCCAATTTTGTGCATGAACGATGGTACTGGGGATTTGCAGAGTTGTTTATTCATTTATTTATTTGTGTATTCAACCATGCATTGAACAAGAGTAAATGAAGGACTACTACATCCTGAGCACCATGCTACGTGTGGAATGCACAAGATTCATAAAAATCTCTTCATTCCATTTAGAGACCGTTGTTGAAGTATGTGTCTCACTGTTTCTGTTCCAGGATCTGAGCATTTGCTGGTTGCTCATTAGAATGTTGTAAAACTCTTAGATAAGAATGCCATACACATGAGCTCTTCCACATGCCTTATTTCAAAGTTTCCTTAATGGGTGTAAAATGTAAAGGTCAAAGATGTAGGCATTAAATACTGAAAAGAATCCTCACCAGGTGAAAATGGAAACAGCTAATCTTACTAAATGGCATGTTGTGGCAATTTCACACTTGCATAATTTAGCTTTCTGCCAATAATGCAGTTGCTTTATATAGTTTGTAAGGAATGTATGAAGTATGAAAATATTGCAGTGTTGTGTTTTGTGAAAAATGCCAAATTTGCTGAAAAGTTTTGTCTTTAGGCATAAAATAAGATTGGAGGATGAAGAGAGATTAGTAATATTAACATGGTACTATATTTGCATTTATTTTAGGGTTCTAAGAGATCTTTGTTTATCAAGTACTTTTTTCCTCTAAATAATCATTTTACTTTAATACCTACTATAGTTGCTTCTGCATGCATTTTGATGTTATTATTTTCCATCTCTTTTTTATTTGGGCAAACATAGATGCTATACAGAGCTGTTGGTTTTACATCAGCAAAGATGCCTTTACCCTATGGCCATGGCTGTTGCATGCATCCTTAGTACAGCATGTAGTAATGTTAATGTTACTTCTAATCCTCCTCACCTCATGCCATTATTTTAATTTAGGACTAACTGTTCAGCCAAATGGAGCAGTTTGTCATTCAACATCTGTATGTTCTTGTAAAAATATGAATTTGTCTCTCTGCTTTATGCCTTCAAATATATTATGTTTCATATGGAAAAGACACATCTTTTCATTTTATTAATTCTTTCATTGACTGAATCTTCCATTTACGTTTTCCCTTGGAGAACTTAATATCGGATTGGGATGTTTTTAAAAGTCACAATGTCGGAAACGGATGCCCATGTTCTGTATGTTTGCCTCACTTGAATCCACAGGTAAACACAAAGGGCACCTTGCTGATCATTTGTTTTTGTGTTTCAAAATTTTTTATTTTCCATCCACTTTCTTCTAACCCCAAAGCACCCAGAGGTCTAAAAGAGCATTACAAAAAGAACCTAGCTGGCCTTTACCTCACCCAGCTGGCCTTTCTAAACTTAGTTAGTGGGTGTTTTACTAAAGGGGCAGTCATTGTCTTCCCATCTGTATGGTCTTTTAAACAAACTAGTCCTTACACCAAGGCCCCGATGGAGGGAGTGCCTAGGCAGCCTTGTTTATACACAGCAATCCAACCCGTCTTCCCAAGTATTACTTAACTGGAGGTGAATTTGAGTCTTAGAAGAGACCATTTGATTCTCTTCTAGGGTAGTATTCCATTGTGTAAATGGACCACAGCTTTTTTATCCACTCATCGACTGATGGGCACTAGAGCTGCTTCCAAACCTTGGCTATTGTAAATAGCATTGCAATGAACATAGGGGTGGATATACTTTTAAATCAGTGTTTTGGGTTTCTTTGGATAAATTCCCAGGAGTAGAACTGCTGGGTCATAAGGCAGGTCCATTTTTAGTTTTTCGAGGTAACTCCATATTGCTTTCCACAGTGGCTGCGCCAGTCTGCATTCCCACCAGCAGTGCACAAGGGTTCTCTTTGCTCCACATCCTCGCCAGCACTCATTTATTGATTTATTGATGATAGCCATTCTGACAGGTGTGAGGTGATATCTCCTTGTGGTTTCAATTTGCATTTTTCTGATGATTAGTGATGTTGAGCATCTTTTCATGTGCCTACTGGCCATTTGTATGTCCTCTTTGGAGAAGTGTCTCTTCAGGTCCTTTGCCCATTTTTTAAATTGGATTTTTTTTTGGTGTTGAGTTGTATAAGTTCTTTATAAATTTTGAATATTAACTCCTTATCAGCTGTACCTCTGGCAAATATCTTCTCCCTTTCGGTGGGTTGTCTTTTCAAAGGATTTGCCTGTGCAAAACCTTTTTTATTTTAATGTAGTCCCATTTGTTTATTTTTTATTTTGCTTCCCTTGCTTGAGGTGATAGATCAGAAAAAAATATTGCTACAAGAGATGTACTGCCTCTGTTTTCTTCTGGGATATTTATGGTTTTGAGTCTTCACATTTAAGTCTTTAATCCATTTTGAGTTTATTCTTAGGTATGGTGTAAGAAGGTGGTCTGTTTCCATTTTTTTTCTGCACTTATCTGTCAATTTTTCGAACCTATTTATTGAATAGACTTTGTTTACCCCATTACATGTTTTTGGCTCCTTTGTCAAATATTAATTGACCATAAAGACATGAGTTGATTTATGGGCTCTCTGTTCTGTTCCATTACTCTGTATGTCTGTTTTTCCAGTAGCATGCTGTTTTGATTACTATGGCCTTGTAGTATAGTTTGGTATTAGGTAGCATGATTCCTGCAACTTTGTTCTATCTCAAGATTGCTGTCGCTATTCAGAGTATGTTGTGGTTTTATATAAATTTTTAGAATATTTGTTCTAGATTGCTTGGGTAGTACGGACTTTTTAATGGTGTTAACTCTTCCTACCCATGAACATGATATATGCTTCCACTTATTTGTATCTTCTTCAATTTTTTTCTTCAGGGTCTTGTAATTTTCTGAGTATGAATCCTTTATACCCTTGGTTAAATTTATTCTTAGTATTTTTTGAAGCAATTGTGAATGGGATTCTTTTCTTAGTTTTCCTTTCTGATAGTTCATTGGTGGTGAACTAAAATGCAACAGATTTCTGGATATTTAATTTGTATCCTGCTGCTTTACTGTGTTCATTGATCAGTTCTAGTAATTTTTTTTGGTGAAATTAGGTTTCTCTATATTCTGTATTATGTCATCTGCAAATAATGACAGTTTTACTTCCTTTCCAACTTGGATGCCTTTTATTTCTTCGTCTTGTCTGATTGCTATGGCTAGGTCTACTAGTACTAAGTTGAATAAAAATGATAAAAGTGGGCATCCCTGTCTTGTTCCTGATCTTAAGGAAAACACTTTTAGTTTTTGCCCAGTGAGTGTGATGTTGGCTGTGAGGTGTCATGTATCACCTTGATTACATTGAGGTATGTTCCCTCTATTCCCACTTTGCTGAGAGTTTTTATCATAAAAGTGTGATGAATTTTATCATATGCTTTTCCTTCATCTATTGATATGATCATGTGGTTTTTATCTTTCAATTTGTTTATGTGGTGTATCACGTTTATTGACTTGTGAATATTGTACCAACCTTGCATCCCCGGAATAAATCCCGCTTGATTATGATGTGCGTTCTTTTTTATATATTGCTGGATCCAGTTTGCTAATATTTTGTTGAGGATTTTAGCATCTATCTCTATCAGGGATATTAGCCTATAATTTTTTTTCTTTGTAGTGTCTTTGTCTGGTTTTGGAATTAGGCCAATGCTGGCCTCATAAAAGGAGCTTGGGAGTCTTCCCTCCTCTTGGATTTCTTAAAATAGTTTGAAATGAATAGGTGTTAGTTCTTCTTCGAATGTTTGGTAAAATTAACTAGTGAAGCCATCCAGTCAAGGACTTTTGTTTGTTGGGAGTTTTTTAATTACTGCTTTAATTTCACTATTGTAATCTGCCTGTCCTCTGTCCAGATTCTCTGATTCCTCCTGAGTCAGTTTTGGAAGATTGTAGGTTTCTAGGAATTTATCTATTTGGTCCAGACTGTCCAATTTGTTGTCATATAATTGTGATAATATTTTCTTACAAACCTTTGCATTTCTTTGGTGTCCATTGTTACTTCTCCCCTTTCATTTCTGATTTTATTTATTTGGGTCCTCTCTCTTTTTTTCTTGATGAGTCTGGTTAAAGGTTTTCGAACCTTGTTTATCTTTTCAAAGAACCAGATCTTGATTTCACTAATCTTTTGTATTGTTTTTTAGACTTTATTTTGTTTATTTTTGCTCTGATCTTTATTATTTCCTTCCTTCTTCTCACTTTGAGCTTTGTTGTTTTTTTTCAAGTTCCTCTAAGTGAAAAAGTTAGATTATTTATTTAAGATTTTTCTTGTTTATTGAGATAGGCCTGTAATGCTATGAATTTCCCTCTTAGGACCACTTTCACTGTATCACATAGATTTTGGGTTGTTGTGTTCTCATTTGTATTTGTTTCATGGTATCTTTTGATTTTTCCCTTGATATTATTGTTAACCTATTCATTGTTTAGTAACATGTTGTTTAGCTTCCACGTATTGTGTTTCTTCAGATTTTTTTCTTGTGATTGATTTCTAGATTCATACCATTATGGTTAGAGACGATGCTTGATATGATTTCACTTCTTAAATTTATTGAGACCTGTTTTTGTGTCCTAATATGTGGTCTATCCTAGAAAATGTTCTATGTGCATTTGAAAAGAATGTATATCTGCTGCTTTCGGGTGAAAGGCTCTGAAGATATCAAATCTATCTGATCAAGTGTGTCATTTAAGGTCACCAATTCCTTGTTGATTTTCTGTCTGGAAGATCTATTCATTGATGTCAATGGCATGTTGCAATTGCTTACTGTGACTGTATTACTGTCAATCTCTCCCTTTATGTCAATCAAGATTTGCTTTACATAGTTAGCTGTTCCTATGTTGGGTGTATAAATGTTTACAAGGCTTATGTCCTCTTGTTGGATTAAATTTAATCTTCTTAACTGCAGTGGTCTGGCTTGCCATCTGTGTGATATGCTGAAATTTCATGAATGCACTAATGTGTTTGTGGACATTTTATTTATTTTTACTTATTTATTTATTTTGGTCTTTTTAAAAAAAATTGTGGACTTTTTAACCTGTGCTTTTGTTCAGTTATGAGTGATTGTGTGTAATCATTAAATAAATAAATAAATAAATAAATAAATAAATATATTTTTTATCTTTGACTTTGAGACACACACAAATATACCAGATTTTGCAATATTTTGTGTGTTTTTTCCCCCACTAGGTTTTGGACATAGTAAAAACAAATATTCGCACAATTCTTCCACGCATCTGGAAGGTGACTGATGTCGATGAACTACATTTATATAGGATTTTTAACCGGGTTTTTAATCGCTTACTCTGGAGTCATGGCCAAGGACTATGGAACTGTTTCTGTGATTCAGGGTAAGTTTTAAGTTATTTTTTATTGTTGTCATTTGAAATATTTTATGATTAGTTATAAAAGTAGCTCAATAAAAAGATGGAATATCTTTTTTTAAAATATATTTTTACTGAAGGAGAGATCGAAACATCAATGATGAGAGAGAATCATTGATTGGCTGCCCATTGCATACTCCCTACTGGGGATTGTGTCCACAATCTAGACATATGCCTTGACTGGGAATCAAACTATGAACTCTTGGTACTTAGGTTGACACTCAACCACTGAGCCATACTAGCTGGGAAAAGATTGAATTTCTTTTTTTGTTTGTTGTTTGTTTTATTTCTTAAAATATTACAAAGAGTAGTACATATGTCTCCCTTTTTTCCCCACTTGACCTTTCCCTGGTCACCCCTAACCCCCAGTGTCTTGTGTCTATTGGTTATGCTTATATGCATGCATACAAGTCCTTTGGTTGATCTCTTACCCCCACTCCGCCCCAGCCATCCTGGTCTTCCCATTGTAGTTTGACAGTCTGTTTGATGCTGTTCTGCCTCTGTATCTATTTTTGTTCACCAGTTTATAATGGTCTTTATTATCCATAAATGAGTGAGGTCATGTGGTATTTTTCTTTCATTGACTGGCTTATTTCACTTAGCATTATGCTCTCCAGTTCCATCCATGCTGTTGCAAATGGTAAGAATTCCTTCTTTTTTACAGCAGCATAGTATTGCATTGTGTAAATGTACCACAGTTTTCTAATCCATTCATCTGCTGATGGGCAATTAGTCTGTTTCCAAACTTAGCTATGGAAAAGTGTGCTGCTACGAACATAAGGGTGCATATATCCTTTCTGACTGGTGTTTCTGGTTTCTTGGGATATATTCCTAGAAGTGGGATCACAGGGTCAAATGGGAGTTCCATTTTTAACTT
>NW_006300036.1:3613196-3616015 GCF_000327345.1 Myotis davidii | reverse complement strand
CTTGAATTTTTTTCGGAATAGTCAGAGGAGGATAGGTTTTAGTTCTTCCTTGAATGTTTGGTAAAACTCCCCTGTGAAGCCATCTAGCCCCCGGCTTTTGTTTGCTGGAAGCTTCTTGTTTACTGCTTCATTTTCTTCTATAGTTATTGGCTTATTGAGATTTTTAGATTCTTCCTGATTGAATTTTGGAAGGTTGTATTTTTCTAGGAATATGTCATTTCCTCCAGGTTTGTTGGAATAGAGTTGTTCATAGTATTTTTTAATAATCCTTTGTATTTCTGTGGGGTTTGTTGTTATTTCTCCTCTTTCATTTCTGATTTTGTTCATTTGGGTCCTCTCTCTTTACTTCTTGGTGAGCCTGGCTAGAGATTCAATCTTATTTATCCTTTCAAAGAACCAGCTCTTGGTTTTGTTGATATTTTGTATTGTTTTTTTGGTCTCTATGTCGTTTATCTCAGCTCTGATCTTTATTATTTCCTTGTTTCTGCTTACACTGGGATTTTCTTGTTGCTCTCTTTCTAACTCTTTGAGTTGTAGGGTTAGGTAATTTATTACCATTGTTTCTTGTTTTTTGCTGTAGGCTTGTAGTGCTATGAACTTCACTCTCAAGACTGCTTTTGCTGTGTCCCATAGGTTTTGGATTGTTCTGTTTTAATTGTCATTTGTTGCCATGATGGTTTTTACTTCTTCTTTGATCTTTCTGATAACCCAGTCATTGTTTAATAGCATGCTATTTAGTCTCCATGTGTTTGATTTTTTTGGATTTTTTTTAATTGTAGTTGATTTCCAGTTGTTTGCCATTGTGACCTGAGAAGATGCTTGATATGATTTGTATCTTCTTGAATTTGAAGAGTCTTTGCCATTCTCAAAGATATATGGTCTTTGAGAATGAACCATGTGCACTTGAGAAGAATGTATATTCTGTGGCTTTGGGGTGAAATGTTCTGAAAATTTCAATTAATTCCATCTGATCTAGTGAATTATTTAGGATTGATGTTTCTTTGCTGATTTTATGTTTAGAGGATTTGTTCAATGGTGATAGTGGGGTATTTAGTCCACTACTATGATTTTATTGCTGTCAATCTCTCCCTTGATATCCTCCAGAAGTTTTTTTATGTATTTGGATGCTCCTATATTGGGTGCATATATGTTTACCAGAGTTATTTCTTCTTGGATTGTTCCCTTTAGTATTAAGAAGTGGCCTTCCTTATCTCTATTTATGTTCTTCACTTTGAGATCTAATTTGTCAGATATAAGTATTGCTACCCCAGCTTTCTTTTCATTTCCATTCGTTTGAAAACCCTTTTTCCATCCCTTAACCATCAGGCTGTATGCATCTTTTTTTCTGAGGTGGGTTTCCTATAGACAGCAGATAAATGGGTCATGTTTTCTTATCCACTCAGTTACCCTATGTCTTTTGATTGGGGAATTTAATCCATTTACATTTAAAGTTATTATTGAAAGGTATTTGTTTGTCACCATTTTTATTCTTTACCCCTGTGTTCCTTCTTCGTTTCCTCTTTTTTCTTTTTACAGCAGACCCTTTAGCATTTATTGCATTGCTGGTTTAGGGGTAATAAACTCCCTTAGTCCCTTTTTGTCTGTGAAGCTCCTAATTTCACCCTCATTTTTTATTGATAGCCTTGTTGGGTACAGTATTCTTGGATTCAGACCCTTGCTTTGCATTACTTTGTATATTTTATTCCATTCCCTTCTGGCCTGATGTGTTTCTGTTGAGAAATCAGTCATTAGTCTGATGGGGGATCCTTTGTAGGTAACTTTCTGTCTCTCTCTGGCCACTTTTAAGATACTTACTTTGTCGTTGGTGTTTGCCAATTTAATTATAATGTGCCTTGGCATCGGTCTTTTGGGGTTCATTTTGTTTGAGACTCTGTGAGCTGCTTGGATTTGTGTGAGTTTTTTCTTCCCTGTATCAGAGAAGTTTTCTGTCATTATTTCTTCAAACAGGTTTTCTATTCCTTGCTCAGTTTCCTCTCCTTCTGGCACCTCTATTATGCGGATGTTTCCTTTCGTGTTGTCCCAAATTTCTCTTAGGCTCTCCTCCTGCTTTTTAATTTTTTTTCTAGAAGCTGCTCTGCTTGGGTATTTTTTCATACCTTGTCTTCTAGCTCACTGATGCAGTCCTCTGCTTCTTCCAGTCTACTGTTAATGCTTTCTATTGAGTTCTTTATAGCAGTGATGTCATTTTTCATTTCTTCTTGGTTCTTCTTCACTTCCTCTTGGTTCTTACACATATTATTGAATTTGTCTTCCATTCTTTTCATCCACCTTATGACCATTTCTCTGAATTTTTTCTCTGACAGGTTGCTTGCCTCCATTTCATTTACTTCCTTTTCTGGTGATGCCTGTTTTTCTTTCATATGCAGGCTGTTTCTTTGTCTCCCCATGATCTCTCTTCCTCGGGTGTCTGGTTATGTTGTTCTCTCTCTACTGCATTGATTTAAAGGCACAAAATACAACAGAACAAGGCACAATGCACAAGCACTGAACACAAATATATTCATGATACTAATAAACCCAAATAAAGGTGACCACCAGAGAAAAGAGAATTAGGGGATAAGAAAGAAAGAAGAATAGAGAAAAAGGAAAAAGGGAAAAATAGGAGTGCAAAAATGAAATTGGGAAAAGGAAAAAAAAAGTAAGAGAGAAAAGAAAGAGAATAAAATAGTAGAGGGGAAAAACTATTTATATGGGGAGAAAACTCCAATAGAACATCCACTAATCCCAACAAATGCTGGCAACAGATACCTAGAGATGAATGCCAACTATAAACAACAACTAATACCAAGTGAGGCAAG